>NC_034185.2:31815288-31995568 GCF_002021735.2 Oncorhynchus kisutch | reverse complement strand
GGAGAAAGATAGAGAGAGGAAATAGAGGAGGAGACAGATAGAGAGAGGGAAATAGAGGGGGAGACAGATAGAGAGAGAGGGAAATAGAGGGGGAGACAGAGAGAGAGAGGAAATAGAGGGGGAGACATATAGAGGAGGAGACAGAGAGAGAGAGAGAGAGAGAGAGAGAGAGAGAGAGAGAGAGGAAATAGAGGGGGAGACAGATAGAGAGAGAGGAAATAGAGGGGGAGACAGATAGAGAGAGAGGAAATAGAGGGGAGACAGATAGAGAGAGAGGAAATAGAGGGGAGACAGAGAGAGAGAGAGGAGGAAATAGAGGGGGAGACAGATAGAGAGAGAGGAAATAGAGGGGGAGACAGAGAGAGAGAGAGGAAATAGAGGGGGAGACAGAGAGAGAGAGAATAGAGGAGACAGAGAGGAGAGAGAGAGAGAGAGAGAGAGAGAGAGAGAGGAAATAGAGGACGGCGACAGAGAGAGAGAGAGAAATAGAGGGGAGAACAGAGAAGAGAGAAATAGAGGGGGAGACAGAGAGAGAGAAGAAATAGAGGGGGGAGACAGATAGAGAGAGAGGAAATAGAGGGGGAGACAGAGAGAGAGAGGAAATAGAGGGGGAGGACAAGGACAGAGACAGAGAGAGAGAGAGAGAGAGCGAGGAGAGAGAGAGAGGAGAGATGAGACGAGAGAGAGAGATGAGAGAGAGAGAGAGAGAGAGAGAGATGAGACGAGAGAGAGAGAGGAGAGAGGACAATAGAGGGGAGGACAGATAGAGAGAGAGGAAATAGAGGGGGAGGACAGAGAGAAGAGGAAATAGAGGGGGAGGGACAGATAGAAAGAGGAAATAGGGGGAGACAGATAGAGAGAGAGGAAATAGAGGGGGAGACAGAGAGAGAGAGAGAGAGAGAGAGGGGGACAGATAGAGAGAGGGGAAATAGAGGGGGAGACAGATAGAGAGAGAGGAAATAGAGGGGGAGACAGAGAGAGAGAGAGGAAATAGAGGGGGGAGACAGAGAGAGAGAGAGAATTGGGGAGAAAGAACAAAAGAGACATGCAGTTAGCGCAAACAAAATATGTTATCGCCGTGGCAACGCTTAACTCTCCATGGCAACAGCAGGTGGCTCAGGGCTGTATTTTTCTGTTTGTGTTGTTTTTGTTACCTGCTTTTGTCCATCTCTGGTTAAAACATCAGAGAAGAGAGAGAGAGAGAGAGAGAGAGAGAGAACAGGAGGAGAGGTTCTAGACCTCCAAATCCGCTCTTTCTTCCTGTCTTTCAGATGGGCTCAGGAACAATAGAAGAGCTAATATTACACCGTGACTTTACTCTCTCAGTGAGTGGTGTAATGAGAACAGCTCAGTAAAGTGGAGTATAGTGTCTCTCTGGGGCTAATAGAAAATAGTGTCTCTTTGCTCCTGAAGGAGTTGAGTTTGTTCCGTCTCTAATCTACTTTGTCTCTCTGTAGTCCTGGAGGAGTTTGTTCAGTCTCACTGTGTCTCCTAATGGTCCTAAAAGGGTTTGTTCAGTCAGTCTGTACTAAGCCTGTAAAGTAGCTGCCCACAGCACCAGTGAGTCTTGGACAGTCCCAGCTGAAACCTTCCGTGATTCACAAAGTCAAGTCTGTGAGAGCTCACCGGACCATGCTCACTAATCTGGATCCGAAGACCACTGAACACTGTCTTCAAACCTTACAGCTCCGCTACAGACTTGAGAGACTTACCTCACCTTCTCTCTCTCTCTGTGTGTGTATGTGTGTGTGTGTGTGTGTGTGTGTGTGTGTGTGTGTGTGTGTGTGCGTGTGTGCGTGCGTGCGTGCGTGCGTGCGTGCGTGCGTGCGTGCGTGCGTGCGTGTGAAGATGAACATGACCATTAGCTACTAAATACTCTGTTAGCAGAGTAATGATCGGCAGGAGAGTGTGATCGTGTGTATGTGCGAGCGTGTATCCGCGCCTGTGTGCGTCTTTGTAAGTGTTATGTGCGGCTGTTTGTCGTGAGTGTGCTTTGTGCGACCGTGTGTGTGTGTGTTGGGGGGAAGTCATGAGGAATCACCCCTGTGGACCACATCAGTGGAGCAGTAATTCTCTGTGGTAATCACAGGGGATAGAATAATGGCAATGCTGGGATATAATCACTGTCATCAGGATCACAGGCTTATGAGCTCAAATTCCTGCTTTCCTTTCAGTTTGGCTGCGTCTAAAATGGAGCCCTATCCCCTCTCTAGGGCACTACTTTTGACCAGGGCCCTGGTTATAGGGCGCCACATGGGACGCACTTTTTCTGTCAGTCTGGCGCGGCCTGGAGCAGAAACTTACATGATCAAATGATTGACCATCTTTCTCTCTCACTCTGTCTGTCTGTCTGACTCACTCACTCACTCACTCACTCACTCACTCACTCACTCACTCTTTCTGTCTGTCTCTCTCTCTCTCAATTCCATTTCAATGTAATGACTTTATTGGCATGGGAAACATATGTTGACATTACCAAAGCAAGTGAACTAGATAATAAACAAAAAAGTGAAATGAAGAATACAAATGTGCAGTCAACATTACACTCACAACAGTTCCAAAATATTTTTTTAAATTTTACTAGGCAAGTCAGTTAAGAACAAATTCTTATTTTCAATGACGGCCTAGGAACAGTGGGTTAACTGCCTGTTCAGGGGCAGAACGACAGATTTGTACCTTGTCAGCTCGGGGGTTTGAACTTGCAACCTTCCGGTTACTAGTCTAACGCTCTAACCACTAGGCTACGCTGCTGCCCCATGTCATATTATGTGCAAGTATTTAAAGTACAAAAGGGAAAATAAATAAACATAAATATAGGTTGTATTTACAATGGTGTTTGTTCTTCACAGGTTGCCCTTTTCTTGTTGCAACAGGTCACAAATCGTGCTGCTGTGATTGGACATTGTGGTATTTCACCCAATCAATATGGGTGTTTATCAAAATTGTGGGCATGTTTTCGAATTCTTTGTATATCTGTGTAATCTGAGGGAAATATGTGTCTCTAATATGGTCATGCACTTGGCAGGAGGATAGGAAGTGCAGCTCAGTTTCCACCTCATTTTGTGGGCAGTGTGCATATAGCCTGTCTTCTCTTGAGAGCCATGTCTGCCTACGGCGGCCTTTCTCAATAGCAAGGCTATGCTAACTGAGTCTGTACATAGTCAAAGCTTTCCTTAAGTTTGGGTCAATCACAGTGGTCAGGTATTCTGCCATGGTGTACTCTCTGTTTAGGGCCAAATAGCATTCTAGTTTGCTCTGTTTTTTTGTGTTTTTTTTCCAATATGTCAAGTAATTATCTTTTTGTTTTCTCATGATTTGGTTGGGTCTAATTGTGTTTCTGTCCTGGGGCTCTGTGGGGTCTGTTTGTGTTTGTGAAATGAGCCCCAGGACCAGCTTGCTTAGGGGACTCTTCTCCAGGCATCTCTCTGTAGGTGATGGCTTTGTTATGGAAGGTTTGGGAATCGCTTGGTTGTAGAATTTAACGGCTCTTTTCTGAATTTTGATAATTAGTCTAATTCTATTCTGCATGCATTATTTGGTGTTTTACATTATACACAGAGGATATTTTTGCAGAATTCTGCATGCTGAGTCTCAATTTGGTGTTTGTCCCATTTTGTGAATTCTTGGTTGGTGAGCAGACCCCAGACCTCACAACCATAAAGGGCAATGGGCTCTATAACTGATTCAAGTATCTTTAACTGATATGTCGAATTTGATGTTCCTTTTGATGGTATAGAAGGCCCTTCTTGCCTTGCCCCTCAGCTCATTCACAGCTTTGCTGAAGTTATCTGTGGTGTTGATGTTTAGGCCAAGGTATGTATAGCTTTTTGTGTGTTCTAGGGGAACCAGTGTCTAGATGGAATTTGTATTTGTGGTCCTGGCACATGGACCTATTTTGGAACACCATTATTTTTGTCTTACTCAGATTTACTGTCAGGGCCCAGGTCTGACAGAATCTGTGCAGAAAATCTAGGTGCTGCTGTAGGCCCTCCTTGGTTGGGGACAGAAGCACCAGATCATCAGTAGACATTTGACTTCAGATTCTAGTGGGGTGAGGCCGGGTGCTGCAGACTGTTCTAGTGCCCTCGCCAATTTGTTTATTTATATATATAGATATATATACGTTGAAGAGGGTGGGGCTTAAGCTGCGTCCCTGTCTCACCCCACGGCCCTGTGTATAGAAATGTGTGTTTTTTTGACAATTTTAACTGCACACTTGTTGTTTGTGTACATAGATTTTATAATCTCTCTCTCTCACTCGTTCTTTGTCACTCTCTCTCTCCCTTCCCCACCTCTCCCTCTCTCTCCTCTCTCTCTCTTCAGTCCTCCACTATGGCCAGGGAGTCCCTTCTTAAGAAAGAACGGAGGAGTTATCTTACAAGGTAGGCTACCTTTCTGCATCGCTGTGTCTTGTTTGTGTGTCTGTCTTAATCTCTCTCTCTCTCTCTTTCTCCCTCTCTCTCTCTGCTCGGATGCCAACTCCTGAGTTCTGAATTATTTTTTAGAAGGCACCTTGAGAATACCAAGTGCTGCATCCTGACACTTGGCAACATTTCAGAGGATGCTTCTGTTTGACAGGGCGTGTTTGAAAGTTGAAAAAAAACTCTGCTCTGATCTGAAGCTCGGGAAGGCATCATGTGATTTTTTTTCACCTCCACTTTAGCTTTCCATAACCCTCTCTCACCCACCCTCCCTCTCTCTCTCGTCACTTTTCCTCTCTCATCACTTTCGCTCTCTCCCCTCACTTTCTCTCCCTCTCTCCTCTGACATCCTCCCTCCCTGTCTCCCTCGCTCTCCCTCTCCCCCTCTCTTTTCTCCCTGGTGGGCTGGCTGGCAGTTTAAATGGACATTCAATCCCAATCAGAGTGCACTCTGGGAGTGCGGTGGGCCAGCGGTGCTCTAAATGGGGGAAATGGATACATTAGGCGTCTGGGCCGTGTCCTCCATCCTCTCCATCGCCACTCCTTGGCTCTGATAATGGAGTAATGGTCAAGGAGCCGGCGTGGAAAGCATCTGAAGGGCCCGGTCTCCCTACAGACCTGCCTGTGACTGATGGGTCCGGTGGGAGGGAGGGAAGGAGAGAGGGAGGGGTAGAGAGGGGAGAGGGAGAGAAAAGGGGAGAGGGAGAACATTGATCATTACTCCATTGTCAAAAAGGTGGGATAGGTGGGTAGATAGTGGACAGAGAGAGTAAGAGGGAGGGGGAGAGGTGGGAGGTAGGAGAGAGGAATAGAGGAAGAGAGAGGGATAGAGGGAGGGAAGGAGGGAGAGATGGGGAGAGGGAGGGAAAGAGGGAGGAGGAGGGATGAGGGAGAGGTGGGAGGGAGAGAGGAATGGAGGGAGAGGGAGGGAGGAATGGAGGGAAAGAGGGAGGAGGGGGGAGAGAGGTGAGAGATAGTGAGGGAGATAGGAATGGAGAGGAAGGGAGGGAGGGAGAGAGAGGGGGAGAGAGTGAAGGGAATGGAGAGAGAGGGATGGAGAAACAGGGAGGGAGAGAAAGAGGGATGAATGGAGAAAGAGGGAGGTGGGATGGAGAAAGAAAGAGAGAGGTAGTATACAGTAGGTGGATAGAGAGTGGACAGATAGCCACTATTAATTCAATTCATTTCAAGAAGATTTATCGGCATGGAAAGTGTAGGAACGTACATTACTCTACTAGCTCACTATCCTAGTCCCACAGCCCACAGGCTTGGGCTATTCTAAGCTGTGCTGAGTTGAAACCCAGTGGAAACTGTCTACATGCTGATACTGTATCTTCCACATGCTAGCCCTGGTTTCCACGATGCTAGCCCTGGTTTCCACGATGCTAGCCCTGGTTTCCATGATGCTAGCCCTGGTTTCTACGATGCTAGCCCTGGTTTCCACGATGCTAGCCCTGGTTTCCACGATGCTAGCCCTGGTTTCCCCATGCTAGCCCTGGTTTCCCCATGCTAGCCCTGGTTTCCCCATGCTAGCCCTGGTTACCCCATGCTAGCCCTGGTTTCCCTATGCTAGCCCTGGTTACCCCATGGTAGCCCTGGTTTCCCCATGCTAGCCCTGGTTTCGCCATGCTAGCCCTGAAACAGTTGCTTTCTCAAGGTCTGCTGGGAATGACCTTTAACCCTGAGCTCTGGACACTGCGTCTGAACCCTCCGGTTACAAGCTTGATGTAGTCATAGCGTGCTAGGAATATGTGGCCAAATACTAAACTTTTGACTACTTTAATACACATCTAAGTGAAATTGTACCAATACGTTTGGTCCCCTAAAATGGGGGGACTACAGTATGTATTAAAAGTGCTGCAATATTTAAACGGTTCACCCAATATGGATGATACCCTCAAATTAAAGCTGACATTCTGCACTTTAACAACAACATAATGGTCACTGTCCCGATACTTTAAGAGCTCACGGTATATATTCTCTCTCTCTCTGTACCGCCAGGGTGTATAGACAATGTGAGCAGTGTTTTCTCCCAGCTTCTCAGCAGCATATGTCTCAGGCTTTATACCTGCAGAGACGGCATGCCTCCGAAGTTGGAAGACATGAGTCACCGCTATACATAGCATGGCTGCATGGGAGACTAAGCGGGGGAGGGGGGGGAGAGGAGAGAGAGAGAGAGAGAGAGAGAGAGAGAGAGAGAGAGAGAGAGAGAGAGAGAGAGAGAGAGAGAGAGAGAGGAAAGGGGGACAGAAAGTAAGCAAGCAAATGAAAAGACCTACAGAAAGAGGGAAACATTTTGTATAAATGGATAGGAAAGATAGACAGGGAAACAGAGAGAGAGTCAGTGGCCAAATCGAACAGAGAGTTGCCTGTGTATCCAGGCAGGGCCAGGGTTAGATTAGGCAGAGCTGGGCTAGGGCCAAGCCAGGGTTAGATTAGGCAGAGCTGGGCTAGGGCCAGGCCAGGGTTAGATTAGGCAGAGCTGGGCTAGGGTCAAGCCAGGGTTAGATTAGGCAGAGCTGGGCTAGGGCCAGGCCAAGGTTAGATTAGGCAGAGCTGGGCTAGGGCCAGGCCAGGGTTAGATTAGGCAGAGCTGGGCTAGGGCCAGGCCAGGGTTAGATTAGGCAGAGCTGAGCTAGGGCCAGGGTTAGATTAGGCATAGCAGGGCCAGGCCAGGGTTAGATTAGGCATAGCAGGGCCAAGCCAGGGTTAGATTAGGCAGAGCAGGGCCAGGCCAGGGTTAGATTAGGCATAGCAGGGCCAGGCCAGGGTTAGATTAGACATAGCAGGGCCAGGCCAGGGTTAGATTAGGCAGAGCAGGGCCAGGCCAGGGTAGAGTGTGCAGTGTGTCTATGGGGTAAACAGGGTCATCTCTTAGCTGTGTGCTCTGCCTCTGAGGCTGTTGAACACAGAGAGGTATTTCCTGCCTCCTCCGCTGAAGCATGATCTACTGCTCTGTGGCATGTGGAATGGGAGCCGTCTCCACGGCAACGGAAAGCCCTCCCTGCCGCCGGAGCGAGAGAGAGACCCAAAAGGGGGAGGGAGAAAGCAGAGGGGGATGTTGACCCAGAAAGACCAAGCAGTAGCACACACATTGACACACACAAAGATAGTCGTGTGCACACACACACACACACACACACACACACACACACACACACACACACACACACACAGCGAGTGATCAAGATTACAATGGAGATAGTTTGCAGACAGGCAGGGACTTACTTATAAGGATAACAGGAGCAGCCCTAAAGATATCAGGGTCGGCCCCACAACCAGAGTCAATAGGATTAACATGGATAATGGATGCGGGCTAACAGTCAGGGGCTAACAGACAAAACCCTTTAGGTACAGTACAACAGAGACACTCTTTTACGGTACATAATGCATGTATATTGCACATAGGCCTACTTATTCATAAAATGGCAGACGACAGCTACTGTGATGATAGGGCCAAATGTGTGAGTTCACATGCTTTAAAAAGAAAGAAAAGACGCAGACAAAAGCAAATGGTGGTCATCATTTCTGAAAAGCACACTGACCCCAGAGATCCAGAGAGAGACGTGGATGACAGCTGTTTCACTGAGCTGAACTGGGGCGTCTGTCCGTGAGCCGAGCTGAGCAGCCAGCCTCAAATGACTGGAGCCCTGGCTCACACACTTCCTCTTTCCCTCTACCGTTACCTCTGTGTCTTTCTCTCTACCCCTCTTTATTTAAACACCTATCGCTGTCTCTCTCTCTCTGTGTTTTCTCTCTCTCTTTCTCTTTTCCTCTCTCCCACACCCTTCTCTCTCCCTTTCGCTCTCTCTATCTCTTCCTCTCTCCCTCCATCGATCCTCTCACTAAAGAAAGCCAGTGCTGTGTAAGTTAGGCAGAACAGAACACAGTGTACTAGCCATGCTTCCCAGAAACACACACACACAATATCCCCCATCCCCCACCCTCTTGACAAGGTCTAGGTGTTGGCTTAAATACGTTTTCTTTTTTACAACCAAATCTCTATTTTTGATGTAAATGGCATGTTGTAAGACACCTTTTTTTTGGTGATTTCACATTTTTGAGAAACTTACCCCAAACGGCAAACTTCCTGAAAAAACATGAACAAAGGCTCCAAAACCCCCCCCCAAATACATCCTTTTAGAAATAACACAGCGCTCAGCATAGTGGTGCAGGTCTGTTAGTAATTGTGTCACCCCGAATTGTGTCACCCCGAATTTCATATTTCATTTTGATGCGACTCGAGCGATACCTCGTCGTCCATTCTACAGGTAACTGCCATAACAAAAGAAACACTTGAGTAAATGAGGGATACAAAGTGTATTGAAAGCATGGCTGCTTCCAAACAGGAAGTTCCAGACACTTGTAGAATCTATGCCGAGGTGCATTGAAGCTGTTCCGGGTCGTGGCGGCCCAACACCCTATTAAGACTCTATGTTGGTGTTTTGGTAGTTACCTGTAGCAGCAGGCTACACACATAACGGAACAGCTGGGTAGGGGAAATGGAGTTGCGCAAAACGGTATATAACATTGTGGATAATGTTCCGAATGACACAATTTCACGTGTACAACATCTAAAAAGACACGCATCACTATACTGGGAGCTTTGCCGTTTCCAAAAGGACATATTTGGGTGTTTTTGGAGCCTTTGCTCATGTTTTTGCAGGGCCCCCGTACTACACAATGAGGATGAGGAAGGGATTTGCTATTTGGGGTAAGTTTCTTAAGAACAAGTGAAATCACAATAAAGGTATCTGGAGCAATTTCCATCAAAAGTAGTGATTGGCTGTAAAAAAGAAAACTTCTCCTGGGCACTACAATGCCTTATGATGCATGATTTATTATTTTATTTCCCTGACGTCTCCTTGAGATCTTAACAATTAGACTGCTTTATGTTGTGTTCTGTGTGTATATATGTACCGTATGTATGTATATGTATTTGTGTGCATTTCTGTGTGTGTTTTATGCTGTTTTGTGGTGTGAATTTGTTAGTATGTATCTCTATGTAAGTCCTTATGTCTGTTCCTCTCTCTGTAGTTCCTCAAGGCGTGATCCAAAATGGGGCCCGCATCAGGAGCCAGGGTCTGTTTCCTGTCATCCGACCCCTACCCATATGCTCCGTGGGAAGCAGGACCACTGCGATAAGGTCAGTGAAACTGTCAATGATCACTCGGCTGGTTATGACGTAGAATTTTACCTGGATAATACACACACCTCGACACCAAACTATATTTTTCCACCATTTACATCATCGTACGTCAATTTGTTCATTGTACTCAAAACTGGACATGTCACACAAAGGTGTAGTACAGTGCCTCATGCTCCTATTGAGTTCAGACGCAGGCTTGCATCCTAAATGGCACCCTATTCTCTACATAGTGCACGACTACCCTATGGGCCCTGGTCAAAAGTAGGGCACTATGTAGGGAAAAGGGTGCCATTTGGGAGTCATGGCCCAACCAGGTGTGTTTATACAGCCTTCACAATGGTTTATTCCTGTGAAGAGCCTTGTGATTCAGAGAAGATTTAGGAACAGGCCTGGACCTGCTCATCCATCATGGTAGCATGGGAGTATGAAGGGACACACACACACACACACACACACACACACACACACACACACACACACACACACCACACACATGCCATGTCATGAATTAAACATCCCCACAGGCAAGGCAGCAGCTCACATAAGGTATGCACTGAATATTTGATCATATAAAAGTGGGTATGTCCTTCCCATGAGAGAGTAATATGCCAACAGACTGTCCTGCTAAAAGAAAACAACGTTTGATCCAAGGGAGGGTGTGGCGTGGGCGGACAGCAGGACTATTTTGGATTTATAGGATGGCGTGGTGCTCTGATCTGCTTTTATTGTATATCAAATGTACTATTGTGATGACACAGTAACTATACAAATATGTGTTTGAAAAATGTCAACCCAAATGTGACTACTTATCAAAGGTATGAGTTTACAAATGCAGTAGCCGCGTGTCTGATGATACTATGGTGCAGCCAAAAGCCTGGCGCACAGGGCTAGACATGCACTACAGTCTGTAGAAACAGTAGACAAGTGTGATATATGTCAACAGTGACTGTAGCCTGTCCCTTTTGTGAACTGTATGGGCTCTGGTCAAAAGTAGTGCACTGTATAGGGAACAGGGTGCCATTTGGGACGCGTACTAAATGTAGTCTGTTCACATTAAGACTAACTGTAGCCTTCTGATCTCCTCTGTGTCTCTCCAGGTCAGCTCTGGGGGATTACCTGACCCAAGGCAACATCGGCCACCCCTGTGACTCTCCCTCCCCCCCTCCCAGCGACGACCTCCAGGAGGACCACAACTACAGCACCGCCAAATCCCCCAGCATGCCCTGCTCTTCCCAGGGGCCCTCCACGTTAGACGATGACGATGACATCATCGCGGTGGAGGTCGGCGTCCACCGAGAGGTCAAATCGGAACCTCAAGAAGTCCCGCTGGACTCTGCCTCTGTCTCCTTCCTCTCCCAGCATGCCCGGCGACGGGGCCTGCCCTGGACGAAAAACCGCCTACGGGCCCTGGGCGACACGCTGCCGCTGAAAAAGCGCCGTTCAGCAGCAGCAGCGGTGGAGAAGCCACCGTCGGAGAGCGATGACGAGGAGATGAAGGAGGCGGCGGGGTCGTTGCTTCACTTGGCGGGCGTCAGGGCGTGTCTCAACAACATCACTAACCGCGCCGCCAAGGCTGCTCAGAAGGAGAAAGAGCAGAAAGAGGCCCTAAGGAACTAACTAAGGCCTACACATCTGGTCTACACACCAACCACCAAGACCTAGAAACTAATAGCTAAAACACACTGCAAAGACCAACGTTGAAAAGCAGCGGGTGTCCGCAGAGTGTTGCAGGGTGTGTTAACCAACACTTGCTGGGTGTGGACGAACGGTGGAAATTCAACATGTAGAATTGTCGGGAATGAACAGAAAACGACAGCAGATATTCTGGTCAGAGGCGATAGGCTGGTCACCCGCTGCTTTTAACAGTTGGTTCTCACAGTGTATTTAGTCTCTAATGCCTGATTTCCACTATAGGGCCGACCCTAACTGTAGCCTATACTGTGCTGGCTCGGATATATTCTTTTCAGATTTTGCTTTCCAGCATGGTTCCAGCAGCAATTATGGTGGATGCGTAACCAGGCCAGCCCAGCACAGCTCGGTTTGGCAGTAGTGTGAAAAGGGTATATGGCCAGGCCTGAGCGCAGAGAGACCTACAGTAGGACTACACACCAGGTCTACACACCGACCAACCAACCACCAACAGGCCAAGAGATAACGTTATTAAGCATTAGTCTCAATAGACACTACTCCATCTCTCTCTCTCTTTAACCTTTAACCTCTATCTCTCCTCCAGGGGCATTAGGAGAATCCTACTTATTTATGGCAATATCAAAAATCTGTTTTTACTATACGTTTCCTGTATGTTTCAACACTAACTCTGATGGGTAATTGATTCTCACGTGTCTCTGTTGATGTTTTTATGTTGTGTAAAGGGGATGCAAGCCATAGAAAAACACATTTTTTTGTCACTAATTAGGGAAATACATTGCTAAAAAAATAGAACCATTGAGGAGAATAGCTGAGCGTTTTGTGTCATCTGTAACTTGTCAGAAGTGTATCTGTGAATTTGTAGCAATCTTCCAGTAATGTAAGCCAGGAAGTTGAGCCAATGATACTAACAGATTGAAAACTGTTCAAACTTGCTGCTCACACACGTCATCCTACGCCCATGAGCACAACATGTAAGACTGTGCCAAAGACGAGCGACCGGGTTGCTTCAATGTAGCCAATCTGACAGCTTACAAAGACAAACATAAAAGGCATAGCAACATCAGAAGACCTGTAGAGAAGAGATAGGAGAACACCGTAAATGTCTCAATAATTGTAAAATCCATTCTTAAAGAATCATGCTCTTATTTCTATTCATTACGGTGATTTCTATCACCAATAGTAAAAGCATCATTGAGAATGGGCATGATTCCATTAAGATCACTCCTTAGTATTTATGCATAGTTAGAACTATACTGTTAATCTACTGTTCAGTTTTTGGTGCCATGGTGATGACTTAGTGCTGGGTCAGAGGCAATATACTGCATCTCATCTATCTTGTTCTTGTTTCTCAGCTGCGTTTGAAATGGCCTCCTATTCCCTTTTTAGTGCACTATTTTTGACCAGAACCTCATGGATCTGGCCAAAAGTAGTGTGCTATGGGGTTGATGGGCTCTGGACAAAAGGAGAGCACTATATTGGGAATAGGGTGCAATTTCAGACATACAGTAGCCTAGACGTCCCTGAAACTCTTCCAGTATTCCTCTTCCACAAACGTGAACGCCGGTTTAAATATAACCCATGCTACGACACCTGCCTATCATTTTTACAGACTCAGAAAACTATATACATAAACTGTGGATTTGTTGTTGTTTCTTGCAATTCTGTTTGTATTGTTTCCCCTTCTTCCTCTACCCTCATAAAAGTATAAGCAATTTGTCCAGTCTGGACAACTCTGTAAAAAGGTTAGAAAATATTTTATTTTTCCTTTCTTAATTGAAGCAATTTGACCTGCAGGACTTTCTCAGTTATATTGCATGGGTGCTTGTAAATAAGATGCAAAAGTAAATCTTTTTTATTCAAAGATCATGTAAGATAAACAATGTATTTAGCATGAAGCATGACTTATTTTCATATAAACTTAGATCCTAGAAGAGAAAACAAAGGTTTTGCCACCAATTCTTATACACTCAATTTTATTTAATTTTATTTCGATTTAAAAAAAAAATGTATTGATATTGTATTTCTTCAGATGAGCGGGCTTTTAATGACATATCTTCTTCAGGGAGACATTTTATGGGGAAATCACTCTGCAATTATGAGGCCCGGCTACTCTGGGCTTTAAGTATAACAGACCTGGGTTCAAAAACTATTTGAAATTATTTCAAATAATTGAATTTGTGCTTAATTGAGCTTGCCTGTTGCAATGCAACCAATAGTAAAGTCCCAAAAGTGCTAACCCCGCCCACCTGGCACCCCAGCCAGGCTAAAGCAAACTGTAAAATGATTTGAAAGGTTTCAAGTGGTATTTGAACCCAGTCTGTTAGCTCTACGGCTAGATGGATCAACTGAAAAGCCTCTACTATGGCATTCAGTCTTCTTCTGCCTCTTAAACAATAAATGTGTCACTGTTCTAGTGTTGTTCAGAATGTATCAATAGTGTGTGAGTGTGTGTGTGTCCAACAACCATACACCCTTTAACATTGTGCCTGCCCTCCAGACTTAATTGTATTCCGATGTCTTTAGCTGACATGTTTTCATATTGAACAGCACATATTTCTTTATTTCTGAAAGTCTTTTCTCTCATTTTGTTCTGTAAATGTGTTACCATTGGGTCCTAGTTTTCTCCTCCCTGGCAGACACTTCCCTGTAAATGGACGGAGCATTATGGACCTGTTTGACATGGAATTTAGAATTTGTCAGAATGTTCCACCGTTTTAACTGGCTCCAACTAGCACAGCCAAACCTTTTGTTGAAAGTTACCCTACCATGAACTGACTGAGGATGTATGTACATAGAGTGGAGTTACTGTACATGATGAACACGTTTCTGTACAAACAGCTGAGGTAATTAGGGGTTAGAAAGAGGTTGTGTGCAGACAGTAGGGAGAGGCAGAGTCAGAGAGAGCCAGACTCTGGTTCGGGTTTATGGGAAATACTGAGAGTGACTGACAGCTAGACTGGGAGTTAGACAAGCAAATGACAGCAGAGTTCCATTGTCATAGTATTCTATCAACTTTGATACGGAACACTGACTATTCTATTCAATTCAATGTGTTTCTTCTATCAATGTTGACATGAAATAGACTCACTCCCCGTATACCTCACTGCCATCTCCACTTCCTCTCTTGACACTAGAGAAGTGTTATTGTGTTACAGGTCAAGCCCTCTGTGTTATTTGCAGTAGGAAGTCAGTGAACTGGTGACTAATAGTAGAGTCTGCAGTGGCAAGTCAAGGAGAATGTGTTGCTTAAGTAACCACCATCTCCTCCAGTGACTCACATGGTGACTGTGTCCCAAATGGCACTACTTTTGACCAGAGCTAATAGGGCTCTGTTCAAAAGTTGTGCGCTATATAGGGAATAGGATGCCATTTCGGGCACTTCCAGTGACATGCAGGGAAGGAAGGTGAAGTTATGACCATATAAGGGTCTGCTTGACAAATAGAACGATCCTGGGAAATAGGACTGAGTCATTTAATGCAAAGGGAAGAAAAATAAGAAACTCTATCACTGCCTGAAAAGCCCTCGAATGAGAAACAAATGTGCGTATTTTATTTGAACTAAAACCTGCCAAACTAAACCATGCTCAAAGTGTGCATCCCAAATGGCAACTCATTCCCTATATAGTGCACTTTTCTTTCAAAAGTAGTGCATTACAAAGAGAATAGGCTGCCATTTGGGAGTCGCCCAAGGCAAGCCTGCCAGCCAGTCCGCCATTTTGTTTTCTATGAACGTTTTTTGTTGTTGTGTTTGTTTACTCTGACAAGACGTTACAATACTGCCACGTTAATGACTATTTGAGAAGGGTCAGAAAGCCATAGAATAGAGATGTCAAACGCAAACAACTATGTTGCTCTATGAGAAGAATCGATGTAATGCAGAGTGCACCCAGCTTGGTTGGTTTTCCAATGAATGTTTGATTATTTCCTTGTTGTGCAATCACATTGCCAAAGAACGATTTCAAACGACTTCAGCGATTTCATTCATGTAAATATCACGTTGTCCAATACCGTGGCAAAAAAAAAAAAGTAGAAATGTTGTTTTTTTCTTTTCAATTTTTCTGAAACCTTCAATAATGTTTATGTGGTGTATTGTCTTCCAGTTGCAATGATTAAAGTTGACCTGAACTCAACTCCTGTGCTTGAAAGAGACCATGTCATAATTACATTCAATTGAATTGAATTGGGTAAAAAACATTACCACGTTGTATTCCCAGAGGACAGCGCTTAAAAAGTAGTAATTAAAGCACTTGGCCCTCGATAGTAAAAACAAGTAAAACATCTAATGGTTAGAAGACAAGACAAAGATTACAAAACAACAACATAACATTCATATTAGTGAAGAAAACTGTCACCATCCATTGCACCTCATCCCTAATCTTAAAAATATAACCAAACCAACAGTAGCAATAAGCATGTAATATTCATGTTATTCACATCAGCTCAAATCAGCCCACACAGACCAGCTAAAAACTAAACATATTCTCTGTTACAGAAGTGCGTCAGAAAAGCAAGCAAATGCTTCAAAGCTCGGTTGAACCCTTTCACATAAGTAAATTGTTCATTAGCTTATTGAGACCAGTGCCTGTGATTGGCTCTGAAGACCGGCCCCTGTTATTGACCTCATATGTTCACATTAACAAGGCTCAGAACATAGCAAGACTTTTTTCAGCCTGTTACTTAACTATTCATTCACTTCCTGTAATCATTAAAGTCCAATACTTTTGATTAAGTGTCAGTTGATTAAGGGCTATAGCTCCTTCTTGTCACTCAGTCAATCTGATGGTTGCCATGATGGAGCCATGTGGCAGAGGGAAGGAAGGCCATTCATAATTAAAGCCAAAGACTACAGGCTTTAATCACCAGCCACTGCCTCCCCGCGCAGCACAGCGCAGCACAGCACAGCTCGTCACATATCCCTCCACCATGCGCTACAACTGCATGGAGCCAGTCTCTGTTGCTATGCAACTGCAGCAAAGAAAGTGCAAGTATATTTCTGTACATCTTTAAGGGGCATCTTTCCACTGACCCAGTTGCCTGAGGCAAAACAAAAAGTGTCTTAACACGCCATTATGTCTGTCTGCTATGTTTGAGTTATTTTGGAAGTTGTCCGTCACCACTTTCACAAGGGCAGTTTTTGAAATGTCAGTTCATCTTCAAGACTTTGCCTGTGTAACGTGACATGTATGAGCAGTACATATTAAAAGTAATATCCACAAATGTGAGGGCTCTTTACCCACCGAAACGGACAAAATAAATGAAAACATGGTATTCGGGGGCCAGTCTTGTAGGAGAGGAGAATATGTGTGCAGTGTGAGGTGGGGTGAGTCAGACACAGAAGGTTCAATTAAAACCAAACTGTATTGTCACATCCGCTGATTACAACAGGTGTAGACTTTACATTTAAATGCTGACTTATGAGCCTTTTCCCAACAACGCAGAGTTAAAAAGTAAGTCCAAATAAAAAATAGAAAATAGTAACACGATAAATAACATTAACGAGGCTTATATAAAAGGAGCACCGGTAATGAGTCAATGTGCAGGTGTACAAGGTAGTTGAGGTAATTACAGTATGTACATGTAGGTAGGGGTAAAAGTGACTAGGCAATCAGGATAGATAATAAAACAGAATAGCAGTAGCGTATGTGTGAAATCAAATCAAATCAAAATGTCTTGCGCCAAATACAACAGGTGTAGACCTTACGGTGAAAAGCTTACTTACAAGCCCTTAACCAACAATGCGGTTTTAAGAAAAATGCAAATAGTAGCTATTCAGGAGTCTTATGTCTTGAGGGTAGAAGCTGTTGAAAAGCCTTTTGGACCTAGACTTGGTGCTCCGGTACCGCTTGCCGTGCGGTAGCAGAGAGAACAGTCTATGGCTTGGGAAGGAAAGTGTGTATATGTTTGTGGCGTCAATACGCATGTGTGGTTTGTGAGCCTATGTAATGTAATGTAATGTGTGTGTGTGTGTGTGTGTGTGTTGGAGTGTCAGTGTAAGTAGTTGTGAGTGTGTGGGTATTGTCCAATGAGTGTGCATAGAGGCAGTGTAAGTGAGTAAGTGCAACAAAGGATCAATACTAACACTAATAGTCTGGGTGGCCTTTTGAACAACTGTTCAGCAGTCTTATGGTTTGGGGGTAGAAGCTGTTCAGGTGCCTTTTGGTCCCAGACATGGCGCACCGGTAATGCTTGCCGTGCCTTTCCAGAGTGAACAGTCTATGGCTTGGGTGGCTGAGGTCTTTGACAATTTTCTGGCCTTCTGACACCGCCTGGTATAGAGGTCCTGGGTGGCAGGGAGCTCGGCCCAAGTGATTTACTGGGCTGTCCGCACCACCCTCTGAAGGACAGGCTCATGGTAATGGCTGGAACAGAATTGGTGGAATGGTATAAAATATGATGCATTCCAATTGCTCCGTTCCAGCCATTATTATGAGCCCATCCTCTCTCAGCAGCCTCCTGTGGAGTCAGGGTGCAGTATAAGTAATATAACTGCTAATATTATGCTGCAAAAACTGCACCCAGAACAACGCATCGTTTTCACTGCGTCCAAAATACCACCGTTGACTGCAGTTACTGCACTTTTACTGCACTTTTACCACCGTTTACTGGCGTTTCTTTTTTTGTTCAGAGTTCTGCTCTTCATGGTCCAGATCATCCAGATTTACTAAATGTCAATTGAGACAGGTTTCCATGGAGACTGTAGAAAGTAGAGTTAAGGCTCTTTGTTAGCCTGCATTCATTCCATGGCGTTATGCTTTTGGAGAATTTTCCCCCCTAGAAGAGCAGGGGTTATTGTTATATGCATAACGCCGTGGGAAAAGTACGCCCCGCAAGCCGGATCCGGCCTGCAAACCCCTTCAATCTGGCCCGTGGGAGGTTTGAGCCAGCCTGCGGCAGTTTTTTGGGGGGAAATGATTCTTTGGGGATAATTAAACACTCCAGGTCAATCTTGAACATCTACATAAAAAGTATGTAGGAAAAAAGTATGTAGAAATGATGAAGGACCTATATATTTTAACTTCCCTTTATCTGGCCTGCAAATAGATTTTGATAAATTAAATCTAATCTGTGCCGCCCTCCATTGAATTTCAAAATCCCGATGTGGCCCTTTACACAAAACATTTGTCCACCCCTGTTATAGGCTGTACGAAAAAATGGACAAATCTTTCCTGAAGTGGACAAAAATTTGCCATTTTGACTTAAATTGCACATCTTTTATGATAAAGTATCTTCTCATATTGCTTAAATTGATTGGGATGTGGGTCATTATAGGGATTGGAAACTGATCCTCTGTTTTTTGTTGTGGTGTGTGATCACTCTCTAGTGGTGTAATGGAGTTACTACATCCAGTGGCTCCTGAATTTGTCACTCGACTCCACTTGGGCAGAGACGAAGAGGCAAAGCGATAAGCCAACTGGCTGACGATACTACACGGTAGTCAGATTCCGATATCGATCAATTTGATATAATCATTTTCCAAAGCATCTGATCTGTTTCTTAACATTAATAAATGCCAACTCATGGCTGTCAAAGATTGTGTGACACCCTCATATTCAGTGGCGACCAGTCTTTCAGGGCAGGTGTGGCTCGTTTAGCACATTAATATGTGTCACATATCAGTTTGCAAACAATGTAAAAAAAAATATAATAATAATTGAGTTAATAAAGCTGGAAACAAACATGGTCTCTTTTTTGCTTTCTTGAGTAAGGCAGCTCCAAAATGCAGGTGTTTCAGCCTAGTGCTTTCTGTGGTGGTGGGGCAGCCAGCGGAAAATACAGAGCTTAGGGGTTGGTAATGTTCTTTAGTTGCGTCGTGATTGGCACAGTGTTCTGTCACTCATGGGGTCACTGCAAAATCTATGGAAGGGCTCGAAAATTCAAGCCGCTTGAGTGCTGCTATGGATTTACATTAGAAGTGCCCATCCAAGAAGACTCAAGATCTTTGGCCACAGATAAAATGATGTAAAATCACGTTATATCTACTGTAGCTTTGATTGGACTGTCATATCATACTTTCAAAATCTTAGCTAGCAAATATAGACAAGGAGTCGTCATCATGAATCAAGTCGACAATCTACAGGCAAATACTTTTTAATCCTTGTCATATGAAGATAAATTATATATAAAACGTATCAGTGCTCATCGGCCATTGGACATAAACATTACACAAGTTGGAAATCCCAAATTCAACAATGAGTGGTGTGGAAGGAATCAGTGGCAAACTGCAAGTATTGCAAAATAATCACTAGCCTGCTATTCAGTGGAGTGGGTTCGTGGTCCAAGTCTGGGTTTAAGGGTATTTTTTTCCAAGCTTATAAGGATAAACATTCAACACATGGGCCAGAAAAGGTTGAATACATTGGCCATGCTGTCAATCCAGCATGACTTCGGCTGAGTTCAAGACAACTGGGAACTCTGAAGAAAAACAAGCTCCGACTAAGAAAATGTGTTTTGAATGGTCATCCAACTCGAAATTCCAAGTCGAGAAATCGGGCCTCTTTCTAGAGTTCCAACCTGAAGATCAATGACGTCATTCCCAGTTGTCTTGAAAGCACCATACATCCAGAGAATACCAGACTTTGATGACAAAGTTTGATGACAAAATGTACACACAAGAAGGACCGCTGTGCCACCTTCCTGTTCAAGTGAGCAAAGCACAACAAGGTGAGTCCAAAAATGTCTTGTATGCTGCTGTATAAATTATGTACTATGCCAGGAAGATATGTATACTGTTGCTAAAAAAGTAATACTATGTGTTTTTTTGTGTAGCCCATGTGCCTCACCCTAATAATTTGGTCCCTTTCCCCCTAATAACTTAGTGCACATGCAGCCTACAGCCTGTTTTAGAGAAATGTAGTCATCGAATATTGAGATTTCACTGTCTACTTATATGCCCCCTTTATTTATCATACGGTTTTGACTTGGTGTACAGGGAGAATACTGTAAGAACGGCCCATGTTCTGAATTTTGTCAGTGTACATTTCAAAAGTGCTGAACAAATAGTTATATTGACTACGTCCATCCTAGCTCGCTCATTAATGTCTTAATCAAAATCACCGATTTCGCTCATCGTCCCCTGTTGCCATAGTTTGTACTTCTCAATTGCCAGTCAAACCACATTTGTTTAAGCAAGTCAGCCATATGAGCTATGTTTTTTTTAAAGTCATTCAATTAGGCTGAATGAACTGTTTAGCTGCCAGACAAGGCTCCGCTGATAGCCAGGTGTAGCAGTGGTAAGGATTCACTCCATGGTGCTGAAAATAAAGCTCTGCTGTTGGGACAGCTTTATGTAGGCCCTAACAGTTTGTGGATTAATGCAATTAATGTATTGTTTAGTGTTGTGTAGTGGATTTTCTGGAATACATCTAAAAAAAAATCTTGTAGATTTACATGCTAAGATCGCCACTGCTCATACTATGGGATTCCAGTGAAAGAATACTCTTTGTTGTTGTTATGTTAGAACATATTTAGGCATAACCATTACAAAGGATCAGAAGTCCAGAGGCTTCCTAAATTTGAACCCTGTTATAGAAAACAAACAGAAGAAGCTAAATCAATGTCTACAGTGGGACATTGTAAGAAGAGTCATAATAATCTCTAGACTAACATATGCTGATTTGTCTTTATATCTTGACCTTAAAAATAAGAGATGGTTCAGATGCTTTTCAACATTCTGTGGAGAAACCGTAATTACATTAGGAAAACTGTAGTAATGAGCACGGTAGGCTTAATTTTCAGGACTTTTTTAATAATAATTAAAACAAAATATTAATTTATAATACTTTTAAGATCAATTGGATAAAACAATACCTACGAAGACCCACTTCTATGTGGAACGTATTCCTCATCATGTCTTGTCTACTTTTGGTGGCCTTCATGTTGGTTTGCAATTATAATATTGACAAAGTTTCAGTGAGGTTTTCTTGTCATTGTCCTTAATTTAAAAGTATAATTTCTCCCCACACAGATATTATATTATTAGAATTGGGACATATTGTATAAAAATACACCTTTGTTTTTAGAATATATTGGTTCCAAAATAATATCCTATTGGTGATCCAACTTAATTAGGAGGAATTCTTATCACGTTACAAGATCCCTGCAACACATAATGCTTTTGCAATTGTTTTTAATACCATTCCCTCAGGTGTTGATTTATTATTCAGGGACGCGTCAAGCAAAACCTGACCCTGACTTACCTTGTGTATTGGAAAAAAAGTTTGGATGTTGCCTCACACATACCTACTTTTTTAATTTTTATAATTAAGGAAGTTTTATCTTTTCATTATTCATTATCCTGCCAACCACAATATGAAGAAGTGTAAAAAAGATAAACTCAAACTGTACCTTTTGTAAGGACCACCCAGAAACAGTTTTACATCTTTTTAAGCATTGTATTCATGTAAATGATCTGTTTCAAGACATCATTAGATTTATAATTGATCATATTTATGAAGATGTAGTGCTTGGATTATTTTCCTAAAATAGAAATCATTTTAAACAATTGTATGTTTTTACATACATTCATTATTCTTCTGGACAAATTTCATATTCACAAATGCAATTTTACAAACAAAACACCCATTTTTCTTACCTTACGAAAGGACATTTAACAATATTTTAAG
Organism: Oncorhynchus kisutch; assembly: GCF_002021735.2. Lineage (NCBI taxonomy): Eukaryota > Metazoa > Chordata > Actinopteri > Salmoniformes > Salmonidae > Oncorhynchus > Oncorhynchus kisutch. Next base: position 31,973,726 of record NC_034185.2, on the reverse strand, counting down.
ACAATTAAATACTCTACTAACAAAAATGCTGTTAGAATAATAAATGTGTGTATATCCCTTAAGTGCTTTGTGTTATAATTTTTTTTTTAAATGCTCAGAAAACTTTAGGGGCCAAATAAAACCAGCCACGGGCCAAATTCAGCCGCCAGGTGGGGAGCCCTGCCCTAGCCCAACTGTCTTATACATATGTGTGTTCTCATGTACCTTTTGTATTGATTTATTTTTGTTAATAAAAAAATCGAGAAAAAAAAAATATATATATATATATATATATATATATATACACATTCAGTACATTCGCAAAGTATTCAGACCCCTTGACTTTTTCCACAGTGTGTTACGTCACAGTTTTGTCCCAGCCCCAGCTAACACACCTGACTCCAATAATCACCTAATCATGATCTTCAGTTTAGAATGACATTTGATTCATCAGCTGTGTTCTAGGGATGGATAAAAAGTGTGACACCAATCAGGCCCTCGAAGACTGGAGTTGTCCACCCCTGCGTTACAATCTTATTCTAAAATTGATTAAATAAAATAATTCCCTCATAAATCTACACACAGTACCCCATAATTACAAAGCAAAAAACAGAAATACGAAATTGAGCTTAGGTGCACCCTGTTTCCATTGATCATCCTAGAGATGTTTCTACAACTTGATTGGAGTCCACAAGTTGTAAAATATTGTTTTATTTTATTTAACCTTTATTTAACTAGGCAAGTCAGTTAAGAACCAATTCTTATTTACAATGACGGCCTACACCAGCCAAACCCTGACGACGCTGGGCCAATTGTGCGCCGCCCTATGGGACTCCCAATCACGGCTAGTTGTGATAAAGCCTGGATTCGAACCAGGGTGTTCATAGTGACGCCTCTAGCACTGAGACGCAGTGCCTGAGACCGCTGCACCACTCGGGAGCCCGGTGGTCTCCCATGATCTGGAAAGGCACACACCTGTCTATATAAGGTACCACAGAGCAAAAACCAAGCCATCAGGTCAAAGGAATTGTCCGTAGAGCTCTGAGACAGGATTGTGTCGAGGCACAGATCTGGGGAAGGGTACCAAAACATTTCTGCAACATTAAAGTTTTCCAAGAAAACAGTGGCCTCCATCATTCTTAAATGAAGAAGTTTGGAACCACCAAGACTCTTCCTAGAGCTGACCGTCCAGCCAAACTGAACAATCGGGGGATGAAAGGCCTTGCCAGGGAGGAGACCAAGAACCTGATGGTCACACTGACAGAGCTCCAGAGTTCCTCTGTGGAGATGGGAGAACCTTCCAGAAGGACAACCATTTATGCAGCACTCCACCAATCAGGCCTTTATGGCAGCGTGGCCAGATGGAAGCCACTCCTCAGTAAAAGGCACAGCCCGCTTGGAGTTTACCAAAAGGCACCTAAAGTCGTCTCAGATCATGAGTAACAAAATGTTCTGGTCTGATGAAACAAAGATTGAACTATTTGGCCTGAATGCCAAGCATCACGTCTGGAAGAAACCTGGCACCATCCCTACAATGGCAGCATCATGCTGTGGGGTTGTTTTTCAGCAGCAGGGACTAGGAGACTAGTCAGGATCGAGGCAAAGATGAACAGAGCAAAGTACAGAGAGATCCTTAATGAAAACCTGCTCCAGAGTGCTCAGGACCTCAGACTGGGGTGCAGGTTCACCTTCCAACAGGACAATGACCCTAAGCACACAGCCAAGACAACGTAGGAGTGGCTTCGGGACAAGTCTCTGAATGTCCTTGAGTGGCCCAGCCAGAGCCTGGACTTAAACCCGATCGAACATCTCTGGGGAGACCTGAAAACAGCTGTGCAGCGACGCTCTCCATCCATCCTGACAGAGCTTGAGAGGATCTGCAGAGAAGAATGGGAGAAACTCCCCAAATACAGGTGTGCCAAGCTTGTAGCGTCACACCCAAGAAGACTTGAGATTGTAAACGCTGCCAAAGATGCTTCAAAAAAGTACTGAGTAAAGGTCTGAATACTTATGTAAATGTTTTTTCTTTGTCATTATGGGATATTGTGTGTATATTGAAAAGGAAAAAATGATTTAATCCATTTTAGAATAAAATTGTAACGTAACAAAATGTCAAGGGGGCTGAATACTTTCCTGAATGCACTGTATATATTTTTCTGAAAAATAAAGAAGAGGCGACAGGGATAACTGTGCACAAAATCTGTCTCCTCCATCATGTGGTGTTTTTGGGTGTTTTTTTTTACTCACCAAGCAAGTAGTTTTGTATAGAGGTCAAAGACAAAAAATGATGGATTATTTGCTACGTGTGGTTTATTTGATCGAATAGATGTTTCGTAATGCTTCTTTTCTTACAAGTGTACTGATATAAGTTGAACACGTGACATCCCGGCAACTTGGAGAAAAAATACTTTATATCGGAGTTGTGAATGTTGTTCCCACGCACATCTACCCTCTCATTGGCTAGAATGGTCCCACCTGATCTTGCCTCCTCCCGACTGCCTTCCATTTTAGAAGACATGTATTTTCATTGTTAGAGTGGCCATTTTAGTATCTGGTCAATATAATGGATAATCTGTGTTTTGGACCAACGGATGAGATACAGTACTGCAGGCAGATGCAACATAGGCGGTTGTGGTGGGTTGAGTCGCAGCCCATGTAAAAAAACATCTCTAGCTTAAACTGACAGATTTTGATAGGGATTTTTTTTGTTATTGCGGGTGTAGTGAAATGCTTGTGTTTCTATCTCCAACAGTGCAGTAATATCTAACAATTTCACAACAATACACACAAATCTAAAGTAAAGGAATTAAGAATATATATAAATATTTGGACGAGCAATGTCAGGGCGGCATAAACTAAGATACAGTAGAATAGGATAGAATACAGTATATCAAATCAAATCAAATCAAATGTATTTATATAGCCCTTCGTACATCAGCTGATATCTCAAAGTGCTGTACAGAAAACCAGCCTAAAACCCAAACAGCAAGCAATGCAGGTGTAGAAGCACGGTGGCTAGGAAAAACTCCCTAGAAAGGCCAAAACCTAGGAAGAAACCTAGAGAGGAACCAGGCTATGTGGGGTGGCCAGTCCTCTTCTGGCTGTGCCGGGTGGAGATTATAACAGAACATGGCCAAGATGTTCAAATGTTCATAAATGACCAGCATGGTCGTATAATAATAAGGCAGAACAGTTGAAACTGGAGCAGCAGATGGACTGGGGACAGCAAGGAGTCATCATGTCAGGTAGCCCTGGGGCATGGTCCTAGGGCTCAGGTCCTCCAAGAGAGAGAAAGAAAGAGAGAAGGAGAGAATTAGAGAACGCACACTTAGATTCACACAGGACACCGAATAGGACAAGAGAAGGACTCCAGATATAACAAACTGACCCTAGCCCCCCGACACATAAACTACTGCAGCATAAATACTGGAGGCTGAGACAGGAGGGGTCAGGAGACACTGTGGCCCCATCCGAGAACACCCCCGGACAGGGCCAAACAGGAAGGATATAACCCCACCCACTTTGCCAAAGCACAGCCCCCACACCACTAGAGGGATATCTTCAACCACCAACTTACCATCCTGAGACAAGGCTGAGTATAGCCCACAAAGATCTCCGCCATGGCACAACCCAAGGGGGGGCGCCAACCCAGACAGGATGACCACATCAGTGAATCAACCCACTCAGGTGACGCACCCCTTCCAGGGACGGCATGAGAGAGCCCCAGTAAGCCAGTGACTCAGCGCCTGTAATAGGGTTAGAGGCAGAGAATCCCAGTGGAAAGAGGGGAACCGGCCAGGCAGAGACAGCAAGGGCGGTTCGTTGCTCCAGAGCCTTTCCGTTCACCTTCCCACTCCTGGGCCAGACTACACTCAATCATATGACCCACTGAAGAGATGAGTCTTCAGTAAAGACTTAAAGGTTGAGACCGAGTTTGCGTCTCTGACATGGGTAGGCAGACCGTTCCATAAAAATGGAGCTCTATAGGAGAAAGCCCTGCCTCCAGCTGTTTGCTTAGAAATTCTAGGGACAATTAGGAGTCCTGCGTCTTGTGACCGTAGCTGAAGTCGGAAGTTTACATACACCTTAGCCAAATACATTTAAACTCACTTATTCACAATTCCTGACATTTATTCTAAGTTAAAATTGCCTGTCTTAGGTCAGTTAGGATCACCACTTTATTTTCAGAATGTGAAATGTCAGAATAATAGTAGAGACAATTATTTCTTTCATCACATTCCCAGTGGGTCAGAAGTTTACATACACTCAATTAGTATTTGGTAGCATTGCCTTTACATTTTTTAACTTGGGTCAAATGTTTCGGGTACCCTTCCACAAGCTTCCAACAATAGGTTGGGTGAATTTTGTCCCATTCCTCCTGACAGAGCTGGTGTAACTGAGTCAGGTTTGTAGGCCTCCTTGCTCAATCGCGGTTTTTCAGTTCTGCCCTACAAATTTTCTATGGGATTGAGGTCAGGGCTTTGTGATGGCCACTCCAATACCTTGACTTTGTTGTCCTTAAGCCATTTTGCAACAACTTTGGAAGTATGCTTGGGGTCATTGTCCATTTGGAAGACCCATTTGCGACCAAGCTTTAACTTCCTGACTGATGTCCTGAGATGTTGCTTCAAAATATCCATAATTTTCCTCCCTCATGATGCCATTTATTTTGTGAAGTGCACCAGTCCCTCCTGCAGCAAAGCACCCCCACAACATGATGCTGCCACCACCATGCTTCACAGTTGGGAAGGTGTTCCTTGGCTTGCAAGTCTCCCCCTTTTTCCTCCAAACATAATGATGGTCATTATTGCCAAACAGTTCTATTTTTGTTTCATCAGACCAGAGGACATTTCTCCAAAAAGTACGATCTTTGGCCCCATGTGCAGTTGCAAACAGTAGTCTGGCTTTTTTATGGCGGTTTTGGAGCAGTGGCTTCTTCCTTGCTGAGCGACCTTTCATCTTATGTCGATATAGGACTTGTTTTACTGTGGATATATACTTTTGTACCCGTTTCCTCCAGCATCTTCACAAGGTCCTTTGCTGTTGTTCTGGGATTGATTTGCACTTTTCGCAACAAAGTATGTTCATCTCTAGGAGACAGAACGCGTCTCCTTCCTAAGCGGTATGATGGCTGTGTGGTCCCATGGTGTTTATACTCGCGTACTATTGTTTGTACAGATGAACGTGGTACCTTCAGGCGTTTGGAAACAAATCTACAAATTTTTTCTGGGGTCTTGGCTGATTTCTTTTAATTTTCCCATGATGTCAAGCAAGGAGGCACTGAGCTTGAATGTAGGCCTTGAAATACATTGACAGGTACACCTCCAATTGACTGAAATTATGTAAATTAGCCTATCAGAAGCTTCTAAAGCCATGACATCATTTTATGGAATTGTCCAAGCTGTTTAAAGGCACAGTCAATTTATTGTATGTAAACTTCTGATCCACTGGGATTGTGATACCGTGAATTATAAATTAAATAATCTGTCTGTAAACAATTGTTGGAAAAATTACTGCAGGAAGTAGATGTCCAAGAAGTGAGGGTAACGGTAAGGATGTTCTCTGCCCTCCACTTTAAAATATATTTTGCTGAAGAGAGGGCCATCCCATTTTATTTCAGAGGTCCGATTTTCTCCATCCTTATTATCAATAACGTTCACTTCCTTGTTTTAACCAAAGATTGTGGATATATTGACAAGATACATGTATCTTTGCCAGTGGAGGCTGCTGAGTGGAGGATGGCTCATATATTTTTTTTTAACCTTTATTTAACCAGGCAAGTCAGTTAAGAACACATTCTTATTTTCAATGACGGCCTGGGAACAGTGGGTTAACTGCCTGTTCAGGGGCAGAACGAGGGGGTTTGAACTCGCAACCTTCCGGTTACTAGTCCAACGCTCTAACCACTAGGCTACCCTGCCGCCCCAGGGTAGCCTAGTGGCTGGAATGGTGGAATGGAAAGGCATCAATCATGTGTTTGATGTTGTTGACACCATTCCAATCATTCTGCTCCCGCCATTACCATGAGCCCGTCCTCCCCAATTAAGATGCCACCAACCTGGGGCGGCAGCGTAGCCTAGTGGTTAGAGCGTCGGACTAGTAACCGGAAGGTTGCGAGTTCAATCCCCCGAGCTGACAAGGTACAAATCTGTCGTTCTGCCCCTGAACAGGCAGTTAACCCACTGTTCCCAGGCCGTCATTGAAAATAAGAATGTGTTCTTAACTGACTTGCCTGGTTAAATAAAGGTAAAATAAAAATAAAAACCTCCTGTGCTCTTTGCCCTAACAATGGGAGTCGTTGTCCTCAAAGCTGCACTGCGGGTTGTCGAGCTCCCCTCGACCTTTTTTGAATATTCGATGAGAGTTGTTGATGTCAACCGCCTGTATTCAATGGAGAGAGACGCTATGCTACTAGCTTTAATCAAAAATATGCATAATCATCTCGAGACAACTCCGATATAAAGTACTTTTTCTCAAAGTTGCCGGGATGTCACATGTCCTACTTTTATCAGGACACTCGTAACAACTTTATAAGCCATTACGAAACTTCTAATCGATCAAATAAACATCACGTAGCGAATAATCCATTCATTTTTTTTGTTGACCAAATTCGACACTCCCATTGACCTAGATACAAACACTCAAAACTTGCTTTTTGGGCGAAACAACGAAAAATATTTAGAATAGGAAGATTAAATATTTAGAAATAGGAAGATTATCCAATCTATTAACATGTTAGTTTCCACTGGCGGCACCATCCAATCTGCATTACAGACTACTGGTTCACTCTATGAGGAAAAACTTATTTTCGCATAGCTCATAAATTCCTGTGCCTGCCTGAGAAATATGCCATTAGACAGTTTACCTTGTTTTGCAACGTCTGGTAAATAAAAATATAACAGATTGCATGAATGCATTGTGATGTTTATGTTTATATACCAAACAAAACGTAGAAATACAACAACAACAAAAAAACAGAAGTCAGCATCAAAGCTAATCAGAAATTATATAAGCAAAGCTATTTGCTTTTGTGAATGTTTTCATTCATTCAATTCCCAATACACTATGTAAAAATACAAATCGCAATATGTTTTTCTTCTGTACGATATTCTCGCGGACTCTCGCGGTAATGACCGGATTGACCTGCCTTATGTCTCGCGCACTCGCAGCTCCAGCTCAGTATATAAAGGAGGACAACGGCGGGAGAAGAACGGCTGGGAAGGCACAGACCGGATTTGTAAATAAGACCGTTCAAATCTGTGTTTTATTTACAAAAGTTATGCCGGCTAATTTTAAGTATCGTACCCAGTTGTTTTAGATCGTTTTTCCTTTTTTTGCTCTCATTCCTCGCTTCATTTTCGTGTGGTTTTACACTACGCGTAATGGCGAGCTCGGCTAACTCGAATCCAGTGGTAAGGATCATTCTCAGAGGGTAGTTAGTGAGACAGAACTAGTTACGACGGCAAATTAACTGCCCCAAAAAATAATTGAGTGCAAAAACATTAAAATAAGTTACCTAGGGAATATTGTTGGCAAACAATTGAGATTTTCTCATGAATAAAAATGATAGCCATAAGTACCAACAGCCATTTTAACCTCTTCGAAACCATAGCTAAATCATTTTCAGAATGCAGCTGGGGAATGACGTTAACTTATCTTGGGCAAATGTTCTCAGATGCAGTTTTTGACCTTTAGTCAAGTCTTAGTTTAAGTTAGATGATTAATTATCAAGTTAGAAATGTGATTTGAGCCTTGTTTATTGGCTTTGTAGGCTAATTTGCAAGCTATTCTGCACCTAAAAACAGTAACGTTAGCTAGTCAACATGCATCAACTACATTGGTGCATTTTCAATGTGGACTGGTGAGCTAGCTAAAAAATAATTCACGTAGTTAGTACGAGACCTAACGTTATTGCTAGCTAACTAGTAACTATCTACAGTAGCTTCGAGTTTGGGAATTGTTCCTGGAGCCTAATGAAAACTAGCAGTTTGCCTTGATGTACAGTTGGAAGCACCTTCATCCAATGCGTTTGTTTAATTCCTAAATGTCGGAATTAAAACTGATTCAGGTGCTATTTAATGCTTGATCATTTCAAACAACAAGGTCGTACAGTTCCTCTGTCCACCATTACACGAACAAGGCTTTTCGCTAGCCGCCCCAAAACACGTAGTCCTCTATTCTCCACTATTTATTTGTCCGTCTCTAAAATCACATTTGAACCAGCTCAAGTCACACTATCTTCTAGCAACAATCCCATTTACAGCCAACAATGGAATATTAGTGACTGCGGGCGTGAGGCAATGTGTGCCTGATCCCGGCTCCGTAAAATGGCTTCCACGTCTCCTCTCTTGACGGTTGTGACCCTCCTCCTTTCCGCAGCTCGGTTTTATACAGCCATATTGGCTCTCTAATATAGACTGCCCGGGATGGGAAGGCGCTACTCAACCCTACGTCACCGTCTCTACGTATAAACACCAGACCGAGCTTTAAATAGTGAGCAGACAGGCCAAGAGGCGGGGAGAGCGATGGTGACACCGGGGAAAGTGACCCTTTTTTGTTGTTGTCGGTGTTCATGCGACCATTTTCGTTTTTTACGGTGTATGATCGACGATTGAACGTTAAACTATATTGTGCATGGCCTGTTGAGTTCTCGCCAGCTGCTCGATTTATTTAGTTTGTTTACAGTTTGAGAAAATCCTAAAGGCCGATTGATTGAGAAACGATTGCTGCGTTAACTTGGTTACGGTTTGAAAGCTCCCTTATGCACTGCACATTTGTGGTCTAGTCTAGGGTTTCCAAACTGTTCAATCGTGTATTAATATGACTTGATGACGAATTGTCCCAACTTGTCCAAGAATTTGTACAATTTTGGGGAATGCAATGAAAGTCTGCACACTTTTACAAATCATAATTTTGGAACTGATTGTTTTACATAGTTTCGTTGTCAGAATGCAAGAATTGCAATTTTGTGGTTTCTAAATTCTGTTAATTTTAAGATTCTTGTGGTATGCAGTTTATGAATGCCTGGCACTGATGTTCAAAGGCAGTCATGCCCCAAAATGACATTTTTCAAAACAGGACATTTTGTATTATTTGTTGGCTGACATTCTTTACCAAGCTGCATTTGAGTACATTTCAGTTATCACTATGTGGAATAACTATACTATATATTAGAGCACTTCTAACAGTGTATGTTCTGTCAGCCTAAACTGTACAGGTCTGTGATTGAAGATGTTATCAACGAAGTCCGGGAGCTCTTCCTGGATGAGGGGGTGGACGAGCAGGTTCTCATGGAGCTCAAAACGGTACAGAACTCGTCACTTCCTTTTTAGACGCATTCCATTCTACAATATTCTTCCTCTTTTGTAGATCTGTAGTAGATCCAATTTATTATGCAATATGAGATCTCTAAGCCTCAATCCCAAATTAATGGACCGTCTAACTCCACCTTCCGTTTGTGGTTAGAGGACGACCAAGTCTAAAGATCCCTCTGGAAAACATTGAAATTATATTAGTCTATAAGCTGATGGTCAACTTCTTACCTACCCCTCCATTTAAAAAAAGTTGTCTTCCTCTCATCTTTCCTAGCTGTGGGAGAACAAGTTGATGCAGAGTAAGGCAGTGGAGGGCTTCCATACCGAGGAGCAGGCGGCCCTTCAGGCAGCAGCCCATCAGCAGGCCCAACAGGCCCAGCAGGCCACCCAGCAAGCCCAGGCACAGCAGGTCCTCCTGCCCCCACAGCAGCAAGGTGAGTCCTCGGCCATGACATATCACCTCTGCTGTCCTTGGTACGTTATGGGCTGGTTTCCCAAATACAGAATAAGCCTCGTCCTATAGTTAAAAAGTATGTTCAATGGAGATTCTCAATTGATTAGGATTTTTAGTCCAGGATTAGGTTGAATCTGTGTTCAGGAAATTAACCTGGCCTATAAACCATTGCCCCATTTTACAGCCATATGCTCAGCCTCTAACACCTCTAATCACCGTCTTTCTCACTTCCTGGTCCACCTCCAGTGTATGAACATATTTGGGGCATTGAAAAGCGCTATGTAAAACCCATGTCTATGGTTCCCTGACACCCCTTTAAAGCCAACCACCCACCTCAGACCAGCCCTGCCTGCCACCCCTAACCACCATGTCTGGTCTTTTCACACTCAGTGTATGATATAAATTCCTATGAGTCCAGACACAACAGGTCCTCGTCTAAGTTTCCCAATTCAAAGTCAATTTCAAAGAACTACTTGAAATGACTATCTGCAAAGTATATGAAAACCACAAATGCATTGAAAAGATAATCCTTTCTCATTCACAGTGACAAGCTGGCAATCCACCCGGCCTACTGTCACAAGCGGTAATATAATCCCTTGATGATGATTATAATACAGTATTTATTGTTTACATGCACACACACACACACACACTGTTTGTTCCAAAGCGGCATTGGCAAGATGTTGTTTCACATTTATTAGAAGTGTAATTATTGAGTGTGTAATCGATACTTTAATGAACACATGCATCTCCCCTGTCTCTCCACAGCACCCCAGCAGCAAGTCATTGTGCAGGATCCTAAGATTCTGCAGCACATGAGTGCAACGGGGATGGTGAGTGGAGTAGGGTGGTTGTCTGTAGATGGACTACACGTTTAGGACCGGTGACATAAGAGCTGGCTCTGAGCATGACACTGACCAGGCCAGCTGGAGGACAGATGGAACAGAGGGATGAGGGAAGGAGAGGAGGAGGGGAGGAGAAGCGAGGCCACTCAGGAAATCGTTTAGTGAGAGCTATGGATTTCAGACTGGATTACTGAGCAGATAAACCGAGAAGAGCCTCACACTCGTCTGTCCCCACCCCCCCCCGGGTATTTTCTGAGCTGAAGTTAGATCAGTTGTAGACTCTGGGATATTCTAGCTCTGTTTTTCAAAGACTGGATAGAAAAGTGTCCCTAGTTTTCTGGCCTGTTTTTCCCTCTCTAACCTTCCCCCATCAACTGGTGTTGTCTTCTGAACTCACTTGTCATAGATTTAGACGTTGTAGTCTTTGTGTGATGCACAGATTTCACCGGTCTGCACAGCATATGGGATTATAGCAAATTGATAGGTTACATTTTAAATGCTTCTCCAGGCATTTTGAAGATCTGTTCATCTGTGCAGAGTCTTATCTTGAACAAGCACATATTCTCGCGCACCCTCTTATTTATTTATTTTCCCCGTGAATGATTAGGAGTAGCTCTTTGTCCTTGCCTGGTTAGTAATGTGTGTGTTCTCTGTTTGTCCTGTAGAGTGCAGCAGCCACCGCAGCAACCCTGGCCTTACCCACAGGTGTCAGTCCCTACCATCAGCTTATCACCAGCCAAGGTAGGACATTTAACATCACACTAGCTCTAGTATTAATCATGTATTATAACAGTGCATAGTGATTCATTGATTATTTGACAACTAAAAGTATATACACAGCCGTATTGTTGCAGAAAGATTACCTCACCAAATACCAATCTGTTTTTTTTTGTTCTGCCCTGGATTTCTTATGTCCTTCCCGGGTGACGCACATCAGGCAATTTGTCCCAGAATTGTTATATTAAGACAGCGGACGGTGTGTACAACTTAGGAATAAGAAGCCTTTCTTTCTGACTTGTTAATATACTTGTTTCTCAATATTCAAACTGTTCTTGGTCTGGTCATGGTTTCGATAATATGGATCTTTGATTGAGTCTCAAGAGGTTGGGTCTGGGTCTCGAGGGCTTCGGTCTTCATCGCTCGTTCCTCTCCTCTGTTCTCCAGTCAGATCCTGAACATACTCCTCATAGGTCTAATATCCTCCTCTCTGACCCCAGGTCAGATCCTACAGTTTGTGCGTGCAGCCAACGGTGCTCAGTACATCATCCAGCCTCAGCAGCAGATGGTGCTACAACAGCAGGTCCTTCCTCAGATGCAGCCGGGTGGCGTGCAGGCTCCCGTAATACAGCAGGTACGCCCCATTACACAGGTAGGTCTGCCCGCCGCCCTCCAACATATACACTACATGGCTTGTTGAACATCTCATTCCAAAATCATGGGCATTAATATGGAGTTGGTCCTCACTTCGCTACTATAACAGCCTCCACTCTTCTGGGAAAGCTTTCCACTAGATGCTGGAACATTGCTGCGGGGACTTGTTTCCATTCAGCCACAAGCATTAGTGAGGTCGGGCACGGATGTTGGGCAATTAGGCCTGGCTCACAGTCGGTGTTACAATTCATCCCAAAGGTGTTCGATGGGTTTGAGGTCAGGGCTCTGTGCAGGCCAGTCAAGTTCTTCTGCATCGATCTCAAACCATTTCTGTATGGACCTCACTTTGTGCACGGGGGCATTGTCATGCTGAAACAGGAAAGGGCCTTCCCCAAACTTTTGCCACAAAGTTGGAAGCACAGAATTGTTTAATGTCATAGTATGTTGTGGCATTAAGATTTCCTTTCACTGGAATTTAGGGGCCTGAACAATGGAAAAACAGCCCCACTCCATTATTGCTCCAACAGCAAACTTTACAGTTGCCACTATGGTAGCATTCGGACAGGTAGTGTTCTCCTGGCATCCGCCAAACCCAGATTTTTCCGTCAGACTGGCAGATGGTAAAGTGTTATTCATCACTCCAGTGAGCATGTTTCCACTGCTCCACGAGTCTAATGCCGGTGAGCTTTGCACCACTTCAGCCGACACTTGACATTGCGCATGGTGATCTTAAGCTTGTGCGGCTACTCGGCCATGGAAACCCATTTCGTGAAGCTCCCGACGAACAGTTTTTGTGCTGACGTTGCTTCCAGAGGTCACTTGGAACACTGTAGTGAGTGTTGCAACGGAGGACAGACGATTTGTATATGCTTCAGCACTCGGCGGTCCTGCTCTATGAGCTTGCGTGGCCTCCTACTTCGCGGCTGAGCCGTTGTTGCTCCTAGACGGTTCCACTTCACAATAATAGCACTTAGTTGGCCAGGGCAGCTCTAGCAGGGCAGACATTTGACGAACTGACACGTAGGAAAGGTGGCATCCTATGACTGTTTCACATTGAAAGTCCGAGCTCTTCAGTATGGCCATTCTACTGCCAATGCCTGACTATGGAGGTTGCATGGCTGTGTGCTCGGTTTTATACGCCTGTCAGCAACAGGTGTGGCTGAAATAGACAAATGGAGGTGGTACCTCTGTTGGAGGTGGTCCTCCTCGTGCAGATTGTCCACAGTTCAGTCAATAATATTTTGTTGCCACTTGCTCACTAACCAGTGCCAGAATACCTGATCCTATGGCAAAGCTATGATCGATGACATGAGTAGTGGAGGATAAAATGTCCGTTACCCTATGGGCCTTCTGTGAGGTCCTCAGATTTACAGAAGTGGCTTAAGATGGCTATGTTTTGCAAGCTGAGTGGTTTTGGAAGGTGAAGTGTCCGTTACTAGTTCCTGGTGGTTCAGTGGGGTGTAATGTCATGTTGTTGCCCCCCAGGTTCTGGCTCCTCTCCAGGGAGGCCACCCACAGCAGACTGGAGTCATCATCCAGCCTCAACAGATCGTCCTCACTGGGAACAAGGTCCAGCAGAACGCACAGGTCAGATATCAAACACTCACTAGTTACTACTGGCGCTCTATGGAATTAAAAAAGGATGGTACATGTATTCCCCTGAAATGTTTTGATAAAATATGCATTGGTATACCTACATTCAATGTATTTTTACACTCTGCTTTTGAGAATCTATAGATATGCAAGAGGGAATTATTTACCCTATTATACAAATGGTGATTCCTCTGCTGAACACCCCATCCCACATTCAACCAGCTCTCACCACCCAATCCTTCTCAACCCATTTCTCTCTTCAGGTAATGCAGATGCCAGGCCAGCCTGGCCAGGTGCAGCAGATCCAGCAGCAGGTCCAACAAGTCCAACAGGCCCAACAGGCCCAGGGTGGCGCTGCGCCAGGGCCACCACAGCAGCAAGCCAAGCAGCAGCCTCCTATGATGCTGCAGGTTGACGGAGCGGGGGACACGTCCTCAGAGGATGAGGACGAGGAGGAGGAGGAGTATGATGAGGATGAGGATGAAGACAAGGATAAAGATGGAGGGGAGGACGGCCAGGTGGAGGAGGTGGGTAATACTCTCAATGAGACCGAGAGAGACACAATGGTTCTGAACTTTTACCCTTAGAATGTTTGTATGACCCACTGACTAGGTGAGCAAAACTATCTCTAACCAGTTCCAAAGCACTTTACTAGCACACTGTTGTACTCTAGATTTGACTGTAGAGATTGAATGATAGGATGGATATACAGTGCCTTTTGGAAAGTTCGTTTGTTTTGTTACAGCTTTATTTTTAAATTGGAGAGAAACAAAATTCCTTCTTCTACACACAATATCCTATAATGACAAAGCAAAAACAGGTTTTTAGAAATGTTTGCTAATAAAAAATATATAAATAATATATAAACACATTTACATAAGTATTCAGACCCTTTACTTTGTTGAAGCACCTCTGGCAGCGATTACCGCTTTGCCTTCTTTGGTGGGACGCTACAAGCTTGGTACACCTGTATTTGGGGATTTCTCCCATTCTTTACTGCAGATCCTCACAAGCCCTGGCAGGTTGGATGGGGAGTGTTGCTACACAGCTATTTTCAGATCTCTTCTGAGATGTTCGATCGGGTTCAAGTCCGGACTCTGACTTGTCCCGAAGCCACTCCTGCATTGTCTTAGCTGTGTGCTTAGGGTCATTGTACTGTTGGAAGGTGAACCTTCACCCCAGACTGAGGTCCTGAGCGCTCTGGAGCAGGTTTTCATCAAAAATCTCTGTACTTTGCGCCATTAATCTTTTCCTCGTTCCTGACTAGTCTCCCAGTCCCTGCCGCTGAAAATATCCCCACAGCATGATGCTGTGACACCACCATGATTCACCGTAGGATGGTGTCAGGTTTCCTCCAGATGTGATGCTTGGCATTCAGGCCAAAGTGTTAAATCTTGGTTTCATCAGACCAGAATCTTGATCTCATGGTCTGAGAGGCCTTTAGGTGCCTTTTGGCATACTCTAAGTGGGCTGTCATGTGCCTTTTTACTGAGGAGTGGCTTCTGTCTGGCCACTCTACCATAAAGCACTGATTTGGTAGAGTGCTGCAGAGATGGTTGTCCTTCTGGAAGGTTCTCCCATTGCCTCTGGCGCTCTGTCAGTGACCATCAGGTTCTTAGTCACCTCCCTGACCAAAGCCCTTCTCCCCCGATTGCTCAGTTTGGCTGAGCGGCCAGCTCTAGGAAGAGTCTTTGGTTCCAAATCTTCCTTTTTTAAGATTGATTGAGGCCACTGTGTTCTTGGGGACCTTCAATGCTAAAGAAATGGTTTGGTATCCTTCCCCAGATCTGTGCCTCGACACAAACCTGTCTTGGAGCTCTACAGACAATCCCTTCGACCTCATGACTTGGTTTTTGCTCTGTAATGCACTGTCAACTGTTGGGACCTTACATAGACGTGTGTGTGCCTTTCCAAATCATGTCCAATCAATTGAATTTACCACAGATGGACTTCAATCAAATTGCAGAAACAGCTGAAGGATGACCAATGAAATCAGGATGCACCTGAGCTGAATTTAGAGTCTCATAGCAAACTGTCTGAATACTTATTTAAATAAGGTCTGTTTTTATCAATTTGCAAACATTTTCTAAACCTGTTTTCACTTTGTCATTATGGGGTATTGTGTGTAGAAAAATCTATTTTATAATATAACGGCTGTAACGTAACAAAGTGTGGAAAAAGTCAAGGGGTCTGAATACTTTCTGAATCCACTGTATGTAGGTTATTAACCCCCCTCCCCCTTTCAGGAGCCTCTGAACAGTGAAGATGACGTGAGTGATGAGGAGGACCAAGAACTGTTTGACACAGAGAACGTGGTGGTGTGCCAGTACGACAAGGTAAGTCATCCCCAGATGACTACAATACGATGTATGTATCCTGTATATGAGAATCCACAGGGAGGAAACCCCAGACTTCCTGTGTATGTGTCTGGTATCCCCCTCTGCTCCTCTCCTAACGCCATCACTGACACTGTCCATTTGGTTTCCCTGTTCTCCTCTGATACACACACACGGCATTGTGTGAAAGAGCGAGGCATCATTCTGTTCCTACCGAACTCTCACTCTTTTCTCTCCTCAGATCCACAGAAGTAAGAACAAATGGAAGTTCCACCTGAAGGATGGGATCATGAACCTGAATGGCCGAGACTACGTCTTCTCCAAAGCCATCGGGGACGCTGAGTGGTAAAACGCACCACAAAAAAGGGTACATCCAAAATGGCACCCTATTGCCGATTTTTATAGTGCACTACTTTTGACCAGGGCCCATAATCCTCTGGTCAAAATGAGTGCACTACATAGGGGAATAGGCGGCTGTTTGGAATGTAGGCAAAGCAACAAAACACCACAAAAGAACTCTGGAACTTTCTGTTTGAGAAAGAGGGAGACCTCAATAACTGAAGACCCAGGGAATCACTGGAGACATTTCAGCCCGAAGACCTGTGGTGGGTTGGTGGGGGAAGGAAAATATATGACACCACCCAAAACTGTGAGATGCACATCTGAATGAATGGTATTTCAGTATCAATACCCAACAAGCTTGAGAAGACTGTCCCTGCATCGTAGAACCCTCAGAGGAGGAGGGATCCTTTGCGCTTCTTTGTTTGAATGAATTCAACTTCAGTTTGAACTGACGGTCTTACACACTTGTAGTTGTAGTGGACCAGATATAACCACCGACTTGACCCACTCTAAACACTTTATACCTATAGGTTTGAATCAAGGTCAAAGTTCAGTGAAAATGCCCAGCGATTGGACAGGGAAATCTGTCAATTCCAGTTGTGCCCAGTGATTGGCTAGGGAACTTGTCAGTCAATCCTAGTAGGGTTTTTTTTCTCTCAAAGTGACCCTGCACTACACAGTAAAGTTGACACCAGTGTATTGAGTTAAATTGGCTGTTTGCAAAGGCCGACATTATTAGCTTCTTGTTGTAAATCTCCATTCCATGTCACTGATATGATATTCCTGCCACGTGTTCTCATGGTCCACACTAGAAGTTTCCTTCCGGGTATCCAGTTGATACTAGTACTCACTGTGTGTTCAGCAGTGTAGCGCTCCCCTCCTGTGATCCTAGTAACTTTTTATATTTTTATTGTTATGATGAAGACCAACCCCACTAAAGGCAAAAGGTTGGTAACGACCTAGTGATGTAAATTGAGTGAAGGGATCCCAGGGGACCTCCTATTCCCTATAGAATTCACTTTTGTGAGCCCTGGTCAAAAGTAGTGCTCTACAAAGGGAATAGGATGCCATTGGGGATAAAAACAAATAAAAAGAATCCCCCGTCTGCTTCTTTTTCAAGCCCTCCTAAATCATTCTATCGTTGACTGACCCCGTGCAAAGACGGTTAATGAATCAACCAATGAATGGATAGATACAATTATTGTACAAATGTCTTCAAACACTTACAGTTTTCCTGTTTTGTGTATCTGGTCTTCTAATTCAGTGGTTAATCAGTGCAGCCAGCTGGGGATTTGCATTGTCAGTGTCGATGTATCGTGAAGTCAGTCAAGTTTGGCCACAGCATGCCCAATATTGTGTGTTTGTGAGGTCTGTCCGGGTTCACTGCTTGTTGAAGATGGATTCATCAGTTAATGTTGTTGGAAGAATGGACACCCCACATCCCCTTTCCGATTTTACAGTACAAATAGATAGCATTTTTGTGATTCATTTGTTTTGTGTCGATTTTTGTATTTATTCCTGAAAGCTCAGGCAGTGTTATATTTTTTTTTGGGGGGGGGGTAAAAAGTAATCAAGAAGCCGCACCAATCTGTGCTCTTATGATGATAAGGAAGTGTTCCTTTTTTCTTTTAGTTGGTTGGACTAGGCTCCATGTGCTGTGGGCCATGTCTTGGCTGCTGTGTACAGCACTGTCTGTCTTGTGCTTTCATTTTAATCATGATGATTTTAGAAAAGTCCTGTTCAAGCAGGTTTCAACTTCTGGGTGGCAAGGTGTGTGTTCTCTGCAGTTTATTTTAACAGTGCCCCATTGCAACAAAAAAATGTCTCTGAAATAAATAAAGTATGTTTTCAGCTTTTTCATAGTAGCTTTGATTCTGTTTGGGTTTTGTGTGTGTGTGTATATATGTATGCCTGTGCAGTCATTCTTAGACACAATGGCCCAACTCATGACTAAAGTAGTCATTCTGTTGAGGAATGTATGCTGGAACATTTCAGAGTAGCTTCTAGTTCTGGAACTGCGCTTGGACAAGCAGTAGCATATGATATGAGCCACTCTTCTGCTCAAGTGGTTTTGACCATTTTAATCAAATTATTTTAGCGTTGTTCCTAATTCCACATGTTCTAATTCCCTGATGTAATTTCGTTTGTGCCTTTTGGATTTTAGTTTGGCATTTAGGTATTCACATATAATGATGATCATTTGGAGAGGATTTCTCTAGATAATGTACTTTGACTTATTTTATTCTTCATGTACCATGCTTTTCAACTGCTGTTCAACAACAACAAAAACGGTTTGTTTGAGATGTATCGTTTGTATCATTCATATAACCTATTTTATTTAAAATCAGATCTTTGTAAATGACCATAACTTGGCGGATGTGCTTTGAATACAAGTAATTAGGGAAGGTAGTATTTTATTGAGCACACATGTTGAGTTTTTGCCTTTTCTAAACATTTTATTAAAGTAATATCAAAGCTGGTTTGTGTATGGCTTTTTTAATGTTTTTAATGAAATAGTATAATCGTTCATTGACATGAGCGGCAGAATTTAAAAATTTCTTGCCTCGGAAAATAAAGAATTTGGGTGATTGTAGCTTTGACACAAACTTTTTTTTTTGAAACTGAGCATTCGATCAGCTATAAACCTACAATCCTTTTCCACGGAGATGACAATCTTTAGTTTAATCCCCACTTCCCACATTTGTGTGGGATAATCCAAATACTGTATGGCAGTGGGCCATGTTGTGTGGGTGTTTCTCGTGCCCTAATTCCAGACGGGCTGGAATGTTTCATGTGGGTACTTTTGAGATAAAAGGTATGGTGGAAGTGGGACTAGAGCCCAGTTACTCATCCCAGTTTAAATAGATTGTGGTGGTTTTACCTACTTTAGTTGAATGCTCTGGTTGTAGGTTGCTCTGGATAAGGGTGTGCTAAATGACTCAAATGTGATGTCGATTCTGCCTCTGATTGTAAATGGAGAGATGAGTAATGGCCCATCCTAAATGCCACATGGAGTTGATGTTAACTCCGATGGAGTGGATGAGGGATAGTGGACCCTACATACTCCAAGTAGTCTAGGCCTAACCTACTCCTGAGTGAGCACTGGAGTAGAGAGCTGCTAGTTATACTGCGTATACTGTGTATCCTCTTGATTCCAAAATCCCAAGTCTGACGGGGAGAATGTCCTGGGAGTAAGCTCGCTAGAGAGTATGATATTTGACCCAGGTCTACAGGCTTGATGCTGGACATCTGCAGTCCATCCAATTATAGTGATGGACTCTGGCTGTTATTAAAAGTGTTGGAACGTGGGACCTTGTGACATGTCTCTTGTCTGCTGTGTCATTAACTAGCATGAAATAATGTCAGGCAAGGCGGTCTGGAGACACTTGAAAAATCAGAGAGGGAGGAAGGAGTGTTTTCTTTCTCCTCCACTTCATTCTCAAATGTTCTCGCTGCGTAAGAGAGCAGAGCGTGGTGGAACGCTCTAGTAGTTCTGAGAGGGTGACCCTTGACCTTTCAAGAGCAGCACACTGACTACACCTGCGGAGACGTGAGGAGGGACAAGTCAACAAGCTGAGTCGCAGCATTAATATAAAAACGGCACGATCTCGGACCCAGACTAGTCCTAATATTTTTTCGATATTAGAATCTGTGCCTTCTCTCACGCTTTCTGTTTCTTCCCATCTCTCTCTCACTTTTGATGAGTTCAGTCTCTTCCCACTATTTGTGTTGAGAAACTCAATATGGCAGCATGGTTGCATGTCGTTCATCCAAAGCGCCCTGCCCTCCTGGTTATTTGGGGAGCGGCTGGGAGATGAGAGGTTTATTTGAAATACCAGGAGAGGAATGGGCCAGGCCATGTTAGGAACCAGGGCTAGAGAGAGAATGGAATGAAATTGGTTCAATTTAACAAGTCAGTTTGTTTGACCCTGTCTGTAGACCATGACTGTTTGATTCATATTTTATTCTAGTTTGTGCCATGGGAGCACAATATTGTTATCGTTATGTACTCTGGTGAACTCCATGAGATCTGTCTCACCCCTCAATCGATTTGTTTCAACTTTTAGTGTCATGCACACGTACAGTGAATTGCCTTTCATCCTCTAAACTCAGTGCTGTAATCAATAACAATGTAATACTACAAATAAATGTGATGACTTTTTTAATTATTTTGAGTTTTTACTACAATATAACAGCCTGTTACATGCTCTTGGTTTTATTATTCACGTTTTCCTTATATTTAATCCTTTTGATATTGAAGACTAGACTAAGACTTGTCAACCAGCAAAAAATATTTTTATACGAATTAGAACAATATTTTTAATCTGTTGGATATCTGACAAAATCTAACTAAAGGCCAAGAACCTTTATTTAGCTGGACGGAAGAGTTGCATATCACTTTGGCCTGTTGCAAGAGAGAAAATAAAAACATAATAGGAAATGATCCTTTTTCCAGGAAAGTTAATTCCCCAGCGGTCTGCATTTCTCTGAAAATGTCACAGTGCAGTTCAAACGCTATCCAGATGTCAGGCGGGCGGTCATTGGCAGAAGGCTCCAATATCTCACTATAGCAACAGCTATCTTGCATGTTTGTGTTTTTCCTAGGTTCT
Source organism: Oncorhynchus kisutch (assembly GCF_002021735.2). Taxonomy (NCBI): domain Eukaryota; kingdom Metazoa; phylum Chordata; class Actinopteri; order Salmoniformes; family Salmonidae; genus Oncorhynchus; species Oncorhynchus kisutch. The sequence continues at coordinate 31,952,882 of NC_034185.2, read as the reverse complement.
TCTAGCAAGGCACGGTTTTATCCAGACCTGGGTTCAAATACATGTGTATTTGAGTATCTGGTATTGAAAATATTTTTTTCTGTGTATTGGGAGTATTTTCAAATACACAGCCCAAACAAATACTTTTATTCGAGTATTTGACTGGTTATGTATAAAAACCAAGTAGTCTACCAATTGTATTTGAGACTATTTTAAAATACCTAGGTTAAGTGCAAGGAATGTGTATGAGTAAGTGTATTTCCAAATGTAGTAAAACATTCAACTTGTCTTTCCAATCAAATATATCTGAATACATGCATCGGAATGTATGTGGAACTAATTTAAATATTTGAAATAGTAGGTCTGGTTGCATCTTCTGATTGTCTGAAAAGCCACATATCTTAAGAATGGAAATGTATATTGGTTTCGGGGTTGGGGTGTATTTCTGGAAATTCTTTACATGTTTATTTGGATCAGTTCAGAAGCAACATTAAATAGGACAACGAGAAGAAAAATAAGGAGACAAATGTTTAATGTATCGCTGGAATGTAATATACATTTGGGGCAAAACCAGATCACTTACACTGTAGATACTTTTCAGAGAGAACGGCTCGGTAAAAAACACTCGTCTGGTTTTCACATTATGGTTCCTATAGATTGATGCCATGTGACGATTAACACATTTCCTCACTTCCTTTATGTAGCTGGTTTGTTAATTAACATTTTTAAAAAGGCACACAAAAAAGATGCAGTATCACAACAAAGTTTTGCATGTTATGCCTTTGTACATGGATTACTCTTCTCATTTCTATACAGTATACACATTGTGCAACATTAAGGGATGCAGTATTTCCCCATGTCTGAAGTCAGGTCTAGTTTCTAATCACCCTGGACCTGCAGGCTGATCTGTAATACAGTACCAGGACAATATCCAGGAGCCTCTAAGGAATCTTTTAATTTCATAGGTCTGACAATTGAGAAATCAAATATCATATTGCTCTTAGTGTAAAAAAACATGTCCCTTTTTTGTGTCTGGTATGAATAATCATGGATTTAAAGTTCACAAGAAACCGGGGTAGATTTATTTGCTAAATGTGATAAAACATTGATCGAGGAGATATTTCTTTGGGGGGGGGCAGCTCCAGTTCATCTACAATTGAAACAAAAGTGTAAATCAACTTTACTTTCAGATACAGTACAGCTGACATTTAGCAACAGTTTCAACACCCAATTAAATCTTTACAATTAACAACGACTGAAATAGGATCATTTCCTAACAAAGTTTTGCTGCAATCAACCAGAATATCTCATCTCACTGACACGTAATATTCCTTGACTGTCAGTATATTAATTGCAACGACAAAAATCACAGCAGAAATTGTGAAAACAGTCAAATGTGCGAAAAGGTTCAGAAAAAAAAAATACTGGCTTGCTGTAAAATATCTTAACAGTTCAATCCAGTTCCAGTTTTGATTTCATTGCGACTCCTCTCCTCTCTCCAACCAAACCACCACTGGCATCATCACAGTACTCTGATCTCCCCAGGCTAGGTTTGAGTTCATGTGTCCAGGCTACGGTTCTCCGGACTGGGTTGCTGGGAGGTGGGTTGGAGGTAGGTTTGACCAGACCCAGAACGATCCTGCAGGTGGATGGGTACCTCCTCTGGTCCTCCTGTTCCCTTCTCGTTTTTGTCTCTCTTCTTACCTCTCCGGCCCTGGTGACATACCCCACTGCTACCCTTCGAACTGACCGTCTGCCCTCTGAAGAGCTGTGCCCGGCGCTGGCACAGCCCCACCTTACTGAGCAGGATAAAGACATCCCCCCTGAAGGCCTTGGTGAAGATGGCGTACAGGAAGGGATTGGCACAGGAGTTGAGAGGGTAGAAGAGCACCAGCAAGATCTTAGAGTTGGACACAGTGATGAGAGGCCGGTCCAGAACCGCAGACATGGCATAGAAAGAGATGGGCGCCATACACAGGAAGTCCGTGAAGATAAGGACGGCCATGCGTTTGGCAATGTTGGTGTCTTTGGAGCCGGACCGGTAGTGCGGGTTATGGACAGTGCAGTAGATCTTGATGTAACAGGCACAGATGACCAGAAATGCCAGGATGTTGAGGATAAGGACTGAGACAATGTACACCTGGGCCACGGTGGACTGGGTGTCCATGGGTAGGCAGATACTGACCTAGTTAAATAAAGATCAAATAAATCATCCATCAATCGTTACAAAACCGATTAGCCAGCCCACTGCTATGGATACTCTTGCAGGTCTACGGGGTCCTAGGCTTACCATAGACTGGCTAATTGGTTTTGTAACAATCACTGAATCAATCAATTAATATTAAGAAATAGATAAATACTGACCTTCTGGTAACTACTAACCCCCACTAGGGGGAGCATCGCTAGGAGGAGGCAGAACAACCATCCAGCCAGCATCACAGCAGCTGCATGGGGCAGACGCAACTTCCTGTCCAGCCTCATGGCGAACGTTATTGCATACCACCTCTCTAGCGTGATCACCGTCAGCGTATACACCGACAGCTCACTGGCAAACACGGTAAAGAACCCCGCTAACCCGCAGCCCGGCCCGGTCTGCCAGTCGATGGCGTGGTTGTAGTACTCTGCCCGGGTGTGAAGGTCCACAGAGGCGATGAGGAGGAGATATATCCCCATGCAGAGGTCAGCGAAGGCCAGGTGACACATGAGGAAGCGGGAGACGGAGAGCTTGTAGTGAGAGGTGAGGAGGACTAGAAGTGCCACCATATTGCCTACAACAGCCAGTAGTGACACGAACCACACAGACACCCGCAGGAAGCTGAAGCCCATGATGTCCTCGCATGGGTTGAACTCGTCCGGCGCAGGGGCACAGGTCACCTCCTCGCCCTCCTCACAGACCACGTAGTCGTAGCGACTGTCGAAGTCCTGGCTGGTGTCCTCCTGGGGGTTCTGTAAGATAAGATTATCAACAGACACAGAAATGTATAATTTTCCTTGATTTGTTATTTCCCCACCCAGTCAGCACTGGCAACACTGGTTGCTGACCAGTCTCTCTTTACCTTCAGTGTCTCCCCGAAGCCCACGTCATCATCCGGCTGGCCCCCGAAGTAAGCGTGGTAGTGGAGGCTGCTTTGGAAGTCTCTCCGGGGATCTCCCTGGGTGTCTCTGGACACCCCATCTCTGAAACCCACCTCACTGGGCTGCTGGTCAGCTGCATCCCCCATGGGATCCTCTTGGAGGGATGGGACTGTGAGGGGACCCACAGACCTCTTCTGGTGCCGGTCTGCTGCAGTGTCAGAGGCTGGGTCTATTTGAAGAGATGGGACTCTGAGGGGACCTACTGATCTCTTTTGATGCTGGTCGTAGAAAGCTGTCAGGTTGCAGATGATGTACTCAAGGTATCTGTAATGTTAAAAGAGACTCCTTGTAGAAAGTGTACTGTAGCTCTATGAGTTTTTCTGTGAGTTTCGCTTCTGTTGGTGCTTTAAGAATAATTGAAGGTGAAATCATTTGTTTGAGTCTGTAATGAACATTGCAAGGTTGATCAAATGAAACTGTGAATGACTGTAGGTTCAAGTTGAGCGCAAACAAAGAAATACAAAATAATTCAGCTTGAACCCTTTACTTCAAAATAACTCTTCATACACTCCTTCGCTCCAGCTATCATATTATTTACATACCTAGTTAAAGAAAAACTGATTCATGTTGAGAGAGGCTTGTTGGTCTTCCTACAATAAGAGTGTTGACTGACAGTAATTAAAGCCACCTAATAAAACGTTATAAACGCGTCAGAGTTGACTTAATCTCAGCCAACATCCACACGGAGCAATTACAGCTGTGCTATTCAACAGCCATTAATCATACTGTAACTGTACACAAGACAGAGCAATACACACTACAGTACACTTCCATGGTTAGTAATGCACTCTATCATTTTATTTTCATTTGCAAAACCATCAATGAAAGAGTTCACAGGTCTCTAGTTGTAACGGAGCCGAGCAGCATTGATTTACAAACTTCCAGACAAACAAACATTGGAAGGACCAGTCAGTCAAAGGGAAATATGGTTGTGCTCTTGTTTGTGTATATTTTTGGGGCAACGTTGCAGATGGTATGGCTCAAGTCCCTAGTGAGACACCATGGTAGAATGGAGGAATGTATTGTGAGAGGAAATGGTAGAATGATGATTTATTGGGAAAGATGGGTTAATCTGTGGCTGAACGGTGGAATTGATGAGTGTTGGAATAATTCTACACACAAGTGTACAGTAGAAATGTTTGAGGTCCTCCAATAAGGGGTGAAGATGGGAATGTTATACGTTATGCGTTTCACAGTTTACGTTTTGTGGTTTGGTTTCATGCTGTGAGTGGTGTTAGTATTGATATCCTGGTAGTTATGGGTGTGTTTTTCCAGCACTTGGAAATCATTTTTGGCCTGGGGCCAGGCCTTGCCTTGCCTTGCCCGGCATCTCGGGGCTTGTGGGGTCGAGCGCACCCACTGACCAGAGCACCTACTGACCAGAGCACATACTGACCTGACCAGAGCACCCACTGACCAGAGCACATACTGACCTGACCAGAGCACCCACTGACCAGAGCACATACTGACCTGACCAGAGCACCCACTGACCAGAGCACATACTGACCTGACCAGAGCACCCACTGACCAGAGCACATACTGACCTGACCAGAGCACCTACTGACCAGAGCACATACTGACCTGACCAGAGCACTCACTGACCTGACCACTCACTGACCTGACCAGAGCACTCACTGACCTGACCAGAGCACCTACTGACCAGAGCACTCACTGACCTGACCAGAGCACCTACTGACCAGAGCACTCACTGACCTGACCAGAGCACCTACTGTGGGAGCGGAAATTTGTATTGTCTGTGTATTGTATTGTTGTGTTAAATAAAATAGATAAACGTTATATACACACACACATACAATAGATAAACGTTATATACACACACACATACAATAGATAAACGTTATATACACACACACATACATGCATTCTGTAATTATTCAGCCTCTTTCCCCTTTTCCACATTTTGTTATGTTACAGTACAGCCTTATTTTAAAATCTATTAAATAAAATAAAAATTCCTCTTCAATCTACACACAATACCTCATAATGACAAAGTGAAAACAGGTTTTTACAAAAGTATAAGAAACAGATATACCTTATTTAAATAAGTATTCAGACCCTTTGCTATGAGACTCGAAATTGAGCTCAGGTGCATCATGTTTCTGTTGATCATCCTTGAGATGTTTGTACAACTTCATTGGAGTCCACGTCTGGTAAATTAAATTGATTGGACATGATTTGGAAAGGAACGCACCTGTCTATATAAGGTCCCACAGTTGACAGTGCATGTCAGAGCAAAAACCAAGCCAAGGAATTGTCCGTAGAGTGCATAAACAGGATTGTGTCGAGGCACAGATCTGGGGAAGGGTACCAAAACATTTCTGCAGTATTGAAGGTCCACAAGAACACAGTGACCTCAATCATTCTTAAATGGAAGAAGTTTGGAACCACCAAGACTCTCCCTACAGCTGGCCGCCAGGCCAAACTGAGCAATCGGGGGAGAAGGGCCTTGGTCAGGGAGGGGATGTTTTTTAGCGGTAAGGACTGGGAGACTAGTCAGGAGATGGATAAATGAATGGAGCCAAGTACAGAGACATTCTTGATGAAAACCTTCTCCACAGCGTTCAGGAACTCAGACTGGGGTTAAGGTTCACCTTCCAACAGGACAACGGCCCTACAAGCACACAGCCAAGACAACACAGGAGTGGCTTCAGGACAAAGTCCTTGAGTGGCCCAGCCAGAGCCCGGACTTGAACCCTGGAGAAACCTGAAAATAGCTGTGCAGTAACACTGCCCATCCAACCTGACAGAGCTTGAGAGGATCTGTAGAGAAGAATGGCAGAAACTCCCCAAATACAGGTGTGCCAAGCTTGTAGTGTCATATCCAAGAAGACTCAATGCTGTCATCTCTGCCAAAGATGCTTCAACAAAGTAAAGTGTCTGAATACTTATGTAAATGTGATATTTCCATTTCCCCAAACATTTTGAAACCTGTTTTTGTTTGTCATTATATGGGGTATTGTGTATAGATTGATAAGGGAAAAACAATTTAACCCATATTACAAAAAGGCTGCAACGTAGCAAAATGTGGAAAAAGTCAAGGGGTCTGAATACTTTCCAAATGCACTGTCTCACATATACATACATATATACATACATACATACATACATACATACATACATACATATACACACACACACACACACACACAGTTGAAGTCAGAAGTTTACATACCCCTTAGCCAAATACATTTAAACTCAGTTTTTCACAATTCCTGACATTAAATCCTCATAAAGATTCCCTGTCTTAGGATCACCACTTTATTTTAAGAATGTGAAATGTCAGAATAATAGTAGAGAGAATGATTAATTTCAGCTTTTATTTCTTTCATCACATTCCCAGTGAGTCAGAAGTTTACACACACTCAATTAGTATTTGGTAGCATTGCCTTTAAATTGTTTAACTTGGGAAAAGTTGGGTGAATTTTTGCCCAGTCCTCCTGACAGAGCTGGTGTAACCGAGTCAGGTTTGTAGGCCTCCTTGCTCGCACACGCTTTTTCAGTTGTGCCCACAGATTTTCTATGGGATTGAGGTCAGGGCTTTGTGATGGCCACTCCAATACCTTGACTTTGTCCATCAGCCATTTTGCCACAACTTTGGAAGTATGCTTGGGGTCATTGTCCATTTGGAAGACCCATTTGTGACCAAGCTTTAACTTCCTGACCGATGTCTTGAGATGTTGCTTCAATATATCCACATAATTGTCCTACCTCATGATGCCATCTATTTTGTGAAGTGCACCAGTCCCTCCTGCAGTAAAGCACCCCCACAAACATGATGCCGCCACCCCTGTGCCTCACAGTTGGGGTGGTGTTCTTCGGCTTGCAAGCCTCCCCCTTTTTCCTCCAAACATAACGACGGTCATTATGGCCAAACAGTTCTATTTTTGTTTCATCATAGCAGAGAACATTTCTCCAAAAAGTACAATCTTTGTCCCGATGTGATGTTGCAAACCGCAGTCTGGCTATTTTATGGCGGTTTTGGAGCAGTGGCTTCTTCCTTGCTGAGCGGCCTTTCAGGTTATGTCGATATAGGACTCTTTTTACTGTGGATATAGATACTTTTGTACCTGTTTCCTCCAACATCCTCACAGGGTCCTTTGCTGTTGTTCTGGGATTGATTTGCACTTTTCGCACCAAAGTATGTTCATCTCTAGGAGACAGAACGCGTCTCCTTCCTGAGCGGTATGACGGCTGCGTGGTCCCATGGTGTTTATACTTACTATTGTTTGTACAGATGAACGTGGTACCTTCAGGCTTTTGGAAATTGCTCCCAAGGATGAACCAGACTTGTGGAGGTCTACAATTGTTTTTCTGAGGTCTTGGTTGATTTCTTTAGATTTTCCCATGATGTCAATCAAAGATAGGCCTTGAAATACATCCACAGGTACACCTCCAATTGACTTAAATTATGTCAATCAGAAGCTTCTAAAGCCATGACATAATTTCCCAAGCTGTTTAAAGGCACAGTCAACGTAGTGTATGTAAACATCTGACCCACTAGAATTGTGATACAGTTAAATAATCTGCCTGTAAAGAATTGTTGGAAAAATTACTTGTGTCATGCACAAAGTAGATGTCCTAACTGACTTGCCAAAATTCTAGTTTGTTAACAAGTAAATTGTGGAGTGGTTGAAAAACGAGTTTTAATGACTCCAACCTAAGTGTATGTAAACCTCCGACTTCAACTGTATATAGTACACAATAAAAATAAGTGTGAGAAACAACAGCTCAACAACAACTCTACATCAACACACACAAGATACATCCTTTTCACATCTCCAGAAAAACATCATTGTCCACACAAATGGCTTCACAATGATTGACATTAAAAAAAAAAACATTAAAACATCATCTCACCCTCTCTTCTTCTTGAGGTTCTTGAAGCCACAGCACAGGGAGGGGTAGGTGAGGTCTGCGGTAACCAGGTGTTTGAAGGTTTTGATTGGCGGGAGCTTCTTCAGGTTCCAGGCGTTGCGGGCCATCAGCTCCCTGAGAGATTCCAGGCCTGCTGTGGGGAGGGATGACACCCCCGTCAGGGACACGTCACTGGAAAAGGAAATACAGGGAATACATGTGACAGCTGGAGGTAATACAGGGTTTCTAGAGGGTTCTTACAGAGTTCCGAACAGTGAATATGGGAGACAGCTGGAGGTTAAACAGGGGTCATACAGAGTTCATACAGCTTTGGGTCACATAATATGTCACCTTGGGGGAACGTGTGTGTGCAGAAGTGCTGTAATGGTATTTGGAATCATAGGCCATGGCACGGGCCATAGACAGTACTATCATTAAAGCCTAACAACAGATGAAGCCTAGTGAAGATATGGTTTTGTACTGTTTAGGACAGCAACACCTCCCCACTCTCTAGTTGTTATGATATGCATGGCTACCCGTTTTGCGCATTCTCCAAATCTGGGATACACATTTTTGACAAATGCCTATTTATTCCCCAATTGTTAGACTTGCGATCTTTCTGAAACAGAACGCAAAATACAACGCCTACATCTTGTTCCCGCAAAAGAGTGTCCACCACTCTTCCATCGCCTTTATCTAATTACACATTCTGTTTTTTATTGTCCACGTTGCCATGCCAAAGACTGAACCTCACTGGGACATAAAGTCACAAATCAGTACAAGCTCACATCCATTGTTGCATCCCAAATGGCACCCTATTCCCTATATAGTGCGCTACTTTTGACCGGAGCCCTGGTCAAAAGTAGTGCACTATACAGGGAATAGGGTGCCATTTGGGTATTCCATTTCTCCTTCAGCATCCTGTGTGACTGTATTATCAGCACATAGTGTAACCTACACTCCCCCTTCGAGGGGCCAAGTGGGGGACAAAACATTAACAAGATGTTTCCTCATCTAGTGTATCAGTGAAATGATCTGCTAAATGATTTAATAAGATAATAATAATAATAAACAGAAACACAAGCCAAACAATGCATAAAATTAAATCACACTTTCTTTCTCTCTTTTCCAGAGGCAGCTGAATATTTTTCTGTCACATTGGTTCTCTCTCTCTCTCTCTCTCTCTCTGGGGGAACGTTGAGCAACACTGGATAATAATAGTGTGTGTCGAAGACCTGCCTGCGGTCTGATTTTGTCATTGGGAGATGTTTAGGCCATGACCTCATGTGGATGACCTCACCACTCAGCCAGGACTAAGACATGTTCCAATACTTTAGAAATATGCATCCTTCCTTTTTCCCCCCTTGAGGTTAGCATAGAGATACGTGATTGAATGGGTATAAGCAAGTTAACAACCTTATTGCTTTCACCAATCCAACCAAGTCAGGTCAGTGATCAAGGAACGTAGGAAGGAAGGCCGCATTTCTGAAGTACTGAACAAGGCTGGGGAACAGATTGACTTATTAAAAACGTATTAAAGAGGACACAGCGTTAGGAGTACTACTTCAGAAACCAGACAACAGAGGTAAGGTTTCTGCATCAAACTCCTCAGAAAGGGAAGGGGATATTTAATTCCACTATGACTCTCAAAACCGAGAAGGGAAGGAAAAGTTTTACGTTTCTATAACACTCACACACAATCTGCGTCTGATTTCCCAGTCAAAATCCCAGCTGTCGCTAAGCTATTTTCATGATTCCTGAACTGTGTTCCTCCCAGACATGTTTCTCACTCATTCTCCACTTTTATGGGAAAATAGAGAGGTACAAAAAGAAATAAACTTTGCCATGAATGAATTACGGAAGTTATGATTTGAACCCATTTGGCTTTGTAAAAATGATTGTTTTCTAGTAATTATTTAACATTTTTGATACTTAAATCGTCTGATAATTTTGGACTCCAATATAAACTTTCTCTATAAAAGTTCCAAACCCAACTCACAAATCACATATCTTTGCAAAACACTCTTGATTAATAAATATCACATTATTGGAACATACTGTATCTCTCTGTTTAATAAGACAAATAACTGACATTTAAGACTGGAACGTAGGAACATTGGATGCATTTGTACCATTCTTTCAAAGTAGTTTGAGCAACTCTAACTTCAGAATAGGAACTGAACATGTTGGGCAATGCAGTGAGAGGTATTTTCTGTCCAGGGCTCACTTGAAAAAAAAAGGATGCTCATCTCTATATGACTTTCCTGGTTAAATAATAGATGAGTAATTACGCACAGAAGCATTGGGCCACTAACAGTGCCAGCAAACGTTCTTTCATCCATCTTGGTCAGATGCTTGTTCCTATGGAGGTACCTAGAGAGAAAACACACACACACGCAAACAAGAATGTAACCGACACACTTCAATCACCATAATCATCCTGATAGCGCGGAGACATGCTACAATATTTTCACCATCCTCATCACACCACGTTCTACTGTTTATGTACCCCGCTTCCTGGAGTAACACCGACTTCGGGACGACTCGGGTCTTATCCTGAGTGTTGTTTTAAATGAGCCGTCCCACCATCGGAGAAGGTACTTCAGAAACACGCTGCACCTTTAAAATAGATATTGTAGAGTCCCTAAATCTAATTTTGATAATAAACGTGTGTGGGAGAGTGTTTGTCTTGGTGTTACAGCTCTGGGATCAGCTCTCGATCTGAGAAAACACACATACACACCGATACACACACTCCCGGATCAGTTTTTTCTCTAAGCACGCTCTGTGCGTGCCAACCCAAACAGCAGTGTGGTAAGACTGACTACAGTGACTGCCCATTGGTCTAATTACAACTCCATAAGGACCAGCTAGGGTTTTACTAGAGGTGAATGGTTAAATTGAGGGGTGGGGGGGATGGGGTGGGGGTCAGAGCTATATTAATGTTTCATATCCTGATGGGAAAGCTAGAGAGAGGTGACAAAAAGGAGGGTGGAGGGGGGTGAAGTTTGGGGTTAAAGAGAAAACAGTAACAAAAGTAAGTAATCTTTACATGTCTTTATATAATATTGGGGTCGGAGTGGAGGAGGGGTGCATCAGGACAGTGTAGTGACAAGGAGGGGTGCATCAGGGCAGTGTAGTGACAAGGAGGGGTGCATCAGGACAGTGTAGTGACAAGGAGGGGTGCATCAGGACAGTGTAGTGACACAGAAAGCAATGATTGTTTTTTTTACATTTCAATTTGAAACTTAATTCATCCAGGTTAGTCTCAGTAAGATGAAATCTAGATAAAAATACAACTTTTTGTTCCCTGATGGGGAAATACATTTCCTTTGGTGCTTTGATGCAGACTTCCTGAAATTGTCTTCTTAAAATAAAAATAAAATTAAAAAAATCAGGAGAACTAGGGCTTCCTAATCAAGGCTGAGGTTAAACCTCTCTTAGCACGTCTGGGAGAACCAGTTCAGATGGAACCGTGATCCTACTGCTTGTGTAGCGTAATAAGTGTAATTTTGAGTAAGGAAATATTCATTCCAGATGTAAAAAAAAAAAAAAAAAAAGTTTAATCCAGTCAAAATACTAAGTAACTTAATTTTGTTGAAATGAAGGGGTCTGAAATGACTGATTGTTAAGCCAGAGTGAAAGATATCATAACTGTAACAACATAGAGAACCGTACCTCCAGTACTTCTCTATGAGAAGACTCTTCCTCTAAGGCAGTCCATAAATGTTACAATCCATTTATACAGTAATTCATTCCAACAGCAAGAGGTCAACAACAATACAACATTACAAGAATCCTTGCTGCTTCAGTGCTTTGTCCTGCATGGATTTGTGTCAGCAGGGTCAAGCAGAGAGTTGCATGTGGCTACAGTATTTCATTTTCTATTCTATTATTTTCTATACCATTCTATTCTATTATTTTCTATACCATTCTATTCTATTATTTTCTATACCATTCTATTCTGTTATTTTCTATTCTATTCTGTTATTTTCTATTCTATACCATTCTCTTCTATTATTTTGTGTTAATGAAAAAAGCTAAATAACTTACACAGCATCCAGTTTGGTCCCGTTGAAAGCATGATGTTGAATGTCGGTGAAGCCATTACTGTACAACATCCTGGAAGAGAAGAAACACATCAGAAAACATTCATAACAGTAACATTTACTGAAGTCAAAACTGTTATTTTATGCACCAACCCACTGACTAACTTTGAATCTGTCTGGTTGTACAGGTCCTATTAAATCAGTAATGCCAATTCCAGCTGTTGAATAACATGTATATTTTTTGTGCTGAGGATTTGCCTGTGTATGCAATTCAGTGACCAAAATCACTACAACATTTTCTGTAAAATATTTCACTGTGTTATGTTCTCCCCAACAAAATTGAACCACTTCGATCGATGTATTGGTTAGTTGTGTCCTGAATCAGTTTGTCAATGTGACCATGGCTTTGGCATCTAATGTAATGGTCTTTTCTCACCAACAGACATTGGTGAGAACATCTCTGTGCTGGTCACAGCACTCTCAGACTGCAAGCAAGGGTAATGTAATGGCCTATAGTCCACAGTGAAGACACCAGTGAAACTGTAGCGCTATGGCTGTGTACTCACACTGTCAGCACTTGGTTGGTAATACCGCGGAATGAGTTTGCTGGGACCTCAGATATGTAGGGATGATCAGCTATTTCACTGAGGAGATACAAGAGGAAATTAGGTGGTGTTGCAAATACACTACCGGTCAAAAGTTTTAGAACACCTACAAGGGTTTTTCTTTATTTTTACTATTTTTCTACATTGTAGTATAATAGTGAAGACATCAAAACTATGAAATAACATATATGGAATCATGTAGTAACCAAAAGTGTTAAACAAATCAAAATATATTTTATATTTGAGATTCTTCAAAATAGCCACCCTTTGCCTTGATGACAGCTTTGCACACTCTTGGCATTCTCTCAACCAGCTTCACCTGGAATGCTTTTCTGTTGGTTTGTTGGCTGCTTTTCCTTCACTCTGCGGTCCGACTCATCCCAAACCATCTCAATTGGGTTGAGGTCGGGGGATTGTGGAGGCCAGGTTATCTTATGCAGCACTCCATCGCTCTCTTTCTTGGTAAAATAGCCCTTACACAGCCTGGAGGAGTGTTGGGTCATTGTCCTGTTGAAAAACAAATGGTAGTCCCACTAAGCCCGAACTAGATTGGATGGCGTATCGCTGCAGAATGCTGTGTTAGCCATGCTGGTTAAGTGTGCCTTAAATTCTAAAGAAATCACAGACGGTGTCACCAGCAAAGCACCCCCACAACATAACACCTCCTCCTCATTGCTTTATAGTGGGAAATACACATGCGGAGATCATCGCGTCTCACATAGACATGACGGTTGTAATGAAAATTTGGACTCCAGACCAAAGGACAATTTTCCATCGGTCTAATGTCCATTGCTTGTATTTCTTGGCCAAAGCAAGGCTCTTCTTATTATTGGTGTCCTTTAGTTGTGGTTTCTTTGCAGCAATTCGACCATGGAAGCCTGATTCACACAGTCTCCTCTGAACAGTCGATGTTGGGATGTGTCTTTTACTCGAACGCTGAAGAATTTATTTGGGCTACAATTTCTGAGACTGGTAACTCCAATGAACTTATCCTCTGCAGCAGAGGTAACGCTGGGTCTTCCATTCCTGTGGCGGTCCTCATGAGAGCCAGTTTCATCATAGCACTTGATGGTTTTTTAAAACTTTCAAAGAAATGTTCCGTATTGGCTGACCTTCAGGTCTTAAAGTAATGATGGACTGCTGTTTCTCTTTACTTATTTGAGCTGTTCTCGCGATAATATGGACTTGGTCTTTCACCAAATAGGGCTATCTTCTGTATACCACCCCTACCTTGTCACAACACAACTGACTGGCTCAAATGCATTAAAAAGGAAAGAAATCCCACAAATGAATTTTTAAGAAGGCACACATGTTAATTGAGATGCATTCCAGGTGACTACCTCAAAGCTGGTTGAGAGAATGCCAAGAGTGTGCAAAGCTGTCACCAAGGCAAAGGGCGGCTATTTGAAGAATTTCAAATATATTTCGATTTTGTTAACACTTTTTTGGTTACTACAGGGTTCCATGTGCTATTTCATAGTTCTGAGGTCTTCACTATTATTCTACAATTTAGAAAATAGTAAAAAAAGAAAAACCCTAGAATGAGTAGGTGTTCTAAAACTATTGATCGGTAGTATATAGAAAACCTTGTCTGATTGTAGAACAAAAGGAATGGAATGCCACAGAATGGAAAATACCTAAGTACATCTCCTAGCACTATAGTAACCACTGGCATTAGACGACAGGCGAGACATAACGGATTGGAAAATCCTTACTATAAATAAGACAACTCTTTAGAGAGAGGACATGATGATGCTTCTACACTCCCCTACATATAGTATGTGTTTTGGACAGTATAGCTACATTCCTTAATTTGGCTCTATACCCCAGAATTTTGGATTTGAAACCAAATGCTTTATATGAGGTGACAGTACATATATTCACCTTTTTAAGGGTATTTTTATACTTATCTGTTTAACTGTTTTGAAATGAAAGTATTTGAACAAATTCACTTCTAGTTTATTACATTTAGTCAAAAGTTTAGTATATGGTCCCATATTCCTAGCACGCAACGACTACATCAAGCTTGTGACTCTACAAACTGGATGCATGCGTTTCGGATTAGGTTGTGCCCAATTGCAAATGAATGGTAAATAATGTAGTGTGTTATTTTGGAATCACTTTTAATTGTAAATAAGAATATTTATATTTCTAAATACTTCTACATTAATGTGGATGCTACCATGAATATAGATAATCATGAAGGAATCGTGAATAATGATGAATGAGAAGGTTAAAGATGCAATCATTTTTATTTAACTGATCATGCCCCCTTTGGGTGGGGTATGATATTTATGCCACTGTAACTTATTCACTCATCATTATTCACAATTCACTCATGACACATGTGTTCAGAAACATATTATATTCTTATTTACCCACAACGTGACTCCAAAATGACACAACACAACATTTACCATTGATTTATTTTGGGCACAACATAATCTGAAACACAACCAAAACAAACTGCAAAGGCATCCAACAATTTGTAGAGTCAAACTTTTGACAAAATGTGATACACTATAAGTGGATTTGTCCAAATACTTATGACACCTTCAAATGGGAGGACTAGATACATAAAGTGCCTTCATTTCTAAATCGATTCAACCGATATGTATGAAAATACCATCAAAAAATAAAGGTGACATTCTGTACTGTCCCCTCAAATGCTATTTTGTATAGAGTACAGAGCTTAATTAAAAGTTGTAGCTTCACTGTCCAAATAAATATGTAGAGGAGTGTGTGTGTGATGTCAGTCTCATAAAAGAGATTTAAACCTCAATCGACTTACGGATAAAAATGCCATTATTTTCCACATTTAGTATAACAAATGACTGGGGTATTGAATGGAATACTGGAATGTATAGAAATACTACTGAAATATGGAATGTTATGGTTGTAATACTTGTGAGACAGTACCTACTTGAGTATAGTGCTAACAAAGGTAGTGTGTATTAGTAATGTAGTTTGCTTACAGTATAAAGTTCATATCATCTGAGTGGATGTTGGTGAGATCAGGAAAGAGGGTGAGGCCAGTATTGAAAATACCCCTAGAAGGAACCAAGAGAGAGATGGTTAGATAGCTGGCAGGCGATGACCAAGCAGACTATCCCAATCAAAACCAAGAGAGAGATGGAAAGATAGCTGGCAGTGACCAAGCAGACTCCCTCACCAATCAAGCAACCACAGAGTATAAAATATAACATGACAGTGCCAGTACTGGCATATACAATAGGAACCTTTTAAGTTGAATAGATTGGAAATAATTGCTCAATTATTGCCAAAGCCAAATATTTCAAGACAAGTCTCATCTATTGTATCTTGTGTTAAAGTAACGTTGTCAGTTTTTCACTTACATTAACGTTTTCAAAAGCCAAGATGGTTTTGATTTTGAAAAAAGATGCTTATAATACACGTAGGATTTCTAAATGAGCTCACAGGTATTTCAGGTTTGGAAGGTTCTTAAATGCTTCTGGGTCGATATACGACAGACTCTTTGCGTTCCGGATCTCTCTGAAATGGAAAACACAAATACACCTTAAAAATTACAGTAAACATGATGTTTTCCAGTTTGAAATATACTTCTGTGTATCCTAGGATTAAGTGCTCATACATCCTTTGCTTTGCTTAGTAATTTGACATTCCTGTGTCACTGAACATACAGGACATGTTGTGTAGTATATAGGGTTGTATTCATCCTCGCTAGTCCTTTTACAGTTTCCTTTCATGTTCTCTAAAAGTCAAGTACGTGCTTTAGGTTCACTGACACACACACATCAAATCTTATTGGTCACATGCTTTGTAAAACAACAGGTGTAGACTTACAGTGAAACGTTTACTTACATGCATACTCACACACCCTAAGACCCCCCCCCCCCACACACACTCACACACCCTAAGACCCCCCCCACCCCCCACACACACACCCTAAGACCCCCACACACACACACACACACACACACACACACACACACACACACTCACTGAGTGCTGACAGAAGAGGGCAAGGTGCATGTCTGTCTATCGGAAAGACCAGGAGGAAAATCTCCAAAGTCTCCACATACATCCAACCCTGGAAGTCAAGGTTCAATTAACGTTTCATTCGTGTGTTGACTCTGGTGCACCCATCGGCCAAAGAGAGGGCCAAGGGGGGCTCTCCTCTTTGCTTGTCTAACCCATGTGGTGTGGATGAAAGCTGGGGAACGTGTGATCCTAGCCCTCCTTCACACACCTAGGTAACCGCAATCAGCACCTTAGCCAACATGTTCTGACCACTGAGAGTCTGAGCCACTGTGTGTGTGCAGTGAACAGCTACCTTCCAACCTCCACCTCACTTCATCCTCCACTACCTCCCTCCCTCCCTCCCTGCCTCTCAGTCCCTGAGTTGGTGTGTCTGTGTGCAGTGAACTGCTACCCTACACCCTTCTACCCCATCCCACTCTCCACCTCCTCCCTCCCTCTCAGAGCCTGTCACAGTGGGGACTGTGCTGATGGACATCAATGGAATACGAGATAAGGGGAAGTCAGTGTTCTGTACTATTGTGATGAAGCAGCTTGATTAGTCTTGACGCAAAGCAAATAAATGACCTCATCCCATGCAACTTAGCGGTCAGACCTTAGAGAGAACATACATCAGACGCAGATATAGACGACTAAGGCCATTACGCAAACCAACTTGCTGTTTATGAGACGCCTCTACAGCAGCTCAGGCATGGATAGGAAAACCACATCGACTGTTGGCTGTCCCTCTCTCCTAACATCCCCAGTTGCACGCTGTTACGTCTGTCTGTTTAGACGCAGACCTAGCGATGATGGACAGGAGACCGATACTCTATGTATCAATTATTCTCTCCAACGTCATTATGTCAGAAGGCACTTCGCTAAAGTGCTGCCCCAGAGTAAGATGGGACGGCAAAAGCCACGCTCTTCAGATGTCATGAAATGTTGTCGTCAACTGTAACTGTTATGGAAACGCTGTTGGGTAACAGGTCTAGAATATCTGTTGACCGTGTATGCATATGCTGGCATTCGCAATGGTTTGCGGCATGGAAGGGGAGAACACTATTTACGATCCTGAAAATAACAAGGCAAATTGGTCTAACTTCCTCACCATAATGTGTTTAATAAGAGTCATTATTAGAAGGAAAAAAACACTCCCCTCCATATGTATTTGGACAGTGAAGCAAAACATTTTGTGAAGCTCCAGCGTTTTGGATTTGAGATCAAATGTTTCATATGAGGCTACAGTACAGAATGTCACCTTTTATTTGAGGGTATTTTCATGACTTCTTCAAATGGGGGGGGGGGGGGGGGGGGACTAGATCTAGAAAGTGCTTTCGTTTCTAAACATTAAAACAGATTTGTATGAAAATAGCGTCAAATTAAAAAAGGTGACATTATGTACTGTCGCCTCATATGAAACATTCTAGCACAAATCTAAAATGCTGGAGTATAGAGACAAATTATTTTTATCTTCACTGTCCAAATACATATGGAAGGGAGTGTACATATCCTCTACTCACATGTGGGTAATTTTCTTTAGATTGTAGAAGGAATGCCTCTCAAGTCCTGCCAGTGTTACGTCCACTGATATGTATCTGAAAGGAATAAACCATCATATAGGGATTTTCAACATACAGAAAGACATATGGTGTCTTTGTAAAATAGATCTTTAATGTTATTACTCTTTCCTCCACATTCTTTACACATATGGTTTTACTGTGTAACATTTTATCAAATACAATTAAAAAGGTATTGCGCAAACATTCCAGTTATTATACAACATGTGATTTACTGTCATCTACACTCCTTTCCGTATTTATTTGGACAGTGAAGATCAACTTGGTATACTCCGGTATTTTGGAGATCAAATGAGGCGACAGAATGTCACCTTTCATTTGAGGCTATTTTCATACATATCGGTTGTACTTTTTTAGAAATGAAATCACTTTATGCATCTTGTTCCCCCCCCCCCCCCTTTGAAGATGTTTTTGTCATAAGTATTTGGATAAATTCACTTATTTGTGTATTAAAGTAGTAAAAAAGGATAGTATTTGGTCCCATATTCCTAGCACACAACAACAACAGTGCATTCGGAAAGTATTCAGACCCCTTGACCTTTTCCACATTTTGTTAAGCTCCATAATGACAAAGCAAAAACAGGTTATCAATTTTAGAAAATGTATATACAAACCCCCCGTAAATATCACATTTAAATAAGTATTCAGACAATTTACTCAAGACTTTGTTGAATCACCATTGGCAGTGATTGCAGCCTCAAGTCTTCTTGGGTATGACGCTACAAGCTTGGCACACCTGTATTTGGGGAGTTTCTGCTATTCTTCTCTGCAAATCCTCTCAAGCTCTGTCAGGTTGGATGGTGAGCGTCACTGCACAGCTGTTTTCAGGTATCTCCAGAGATGTTTGATCAGGTTCAAGTCCGGGCTCTGGCTGGCCCACTCAAGGACATTCAGAGACTTGTCCCGAAGCCACTCCTGCATTGTCTTGGCTGTGTGCTTAGGGTCGTTGTCCTGTTGGAAGGTGAACCTTCGCCCCAGTCTGAGGTCCTGAATGCTCTGGAGCAGGTTTTCATCAAGGATCTCCCTGTACTTTTCTCCGTTCATCTTTCCCTCGATCCTGACTAGTCTCCCTGTGCCTGCTGCCGAAAAACATCCCCACAGCATGATGCTGCCACCACCATGCTTCACTGTAGGGTTGGTGACAGGTTTCCTCCAGATCTGACGCTTGGCATTCAGACCAAAGTGTTCGATCTTGGTTTAATCAGACCAGAGAGAATCTTGTTTCTCATGGTCTGAGTGTCCTTTAGGTCCCTTTTGGCAAACTCCAAGCGGGCTATCATGTGCCTTTCCCTAAGGAGTGGCTTCCGTCTGGCCACTCTACTGTACCATAAAGGCTTGATTGGTGGAGTGCTGCAGAGATGGTTGTCCTTCTGGAAGGTTCTCCCATCTCCACAGAGGAACTCTGGAGCTCTGTCAGAGTGACCATCGGGTTCTTGGTCACCTCCCTGTTCAGTTTGGCCAGGCGGACAGCTCTAGGAAGAGTATTGGGGTCACTGTGTTCTTGGGGAACTTCAATGCTGCAGAAATGTTTTGATACCCTTCCCCAGATCTGTGCCTTGACGCAATCCTCTCTCGGTACCCTTCCCCAGATCTGTGCCTCGACACAATCCTGTCTCGGATCTCTATGGACAGTTCTTTTGACCTCATGGCTTGGTTTTTACTCTGACATGCACTGTCAACTGTGGGACCTTATATAGACAGGTGTGTGCCTTTCCAACTCATGTCCAATCAATTGAATTTACCACAGGTGGATTCCAATCAAGTTGTAGAAACATCTGAAAGATGATCAATGGAAACAGGATGCACCTGAGCTCAATTTCGCATCTCATAGCAGAGTCTGAATACTTATGTAAATAAGGTATTTCTGGTTTATATTTTTGTTATAAATGTACACATTTAAAAAGTAACCTGTTTTCACTTTGGCATTATGGGGTATTGAGTGTAGATTGATGAAGAAAGAATATAATTGAATCTATTTTAGAATAAGGCTGTAACGTAACAAAATGTGGAAAAAAGGCAAGGGATCTGAATACCTTCGAAAGGCACTGTACATCAAGCTTGTAACTCTACAAACGTGATGGATGCATTTGCAGTTTGTTTTGTTTTGGATTGTTGTGCTTTGGATTACGTTGTGCCCAATAGGAACTGAATGGTGAATAATCTAGTGTCGTTTTGGAGTAACTTTTATTGTAAAAAAAGAAAATGTTTCTGAACACCTCTACATTAACGTGGATGTTACCATGATTATGGATAATCATGAATGAATCGCAAATAATGATTAGTGAGACATTTACAGAGGAACAAACATCATACTGCCAAATCAAATTCTAACATCTCACCATTACCAATAACAGGAGAGGCTAACATTTTTGTGGGGGTATGATCTTTGCTCGTTACAATTCATTCATGATGATCCATAATCATGGTAGCATCCACATTACTGTAGAAGTGTTCAGAAACATTATTTTCTTATTTACAATTAAAAAAAGGTACTCCAAGATGACACTAGATTATTCACCATTCAGGTCCTAATTGGGCAAAACAATCTGAAACACAACCAAAACAATCTGCAAATGCAGTCACAAGCTTGATGTAGTCATTGCGTGCTATAAATATTAAACTTTTGACTACACTATAAGAGCTAAAAAAGATACGTATGAAAATACCCTCAAATAAAAAAGGTGAGATTCTGTACTGTTGCCTCAATTGAACCATTCAAAATACTGGAGTATAAACCCAACGTAAAAAATATGTTAGCTTCACTGTCCAAATAAATATACGGAGGGGCGTGTACCTGAACCACTGTGAGAAGTAAAGCTACTAGACTAATGATCCTCAATCCAAAGCCAAGCTTTAGCCTCAGTCCTATAGTCTATAACCACCCACCTCTCCCAATGCCTTGAAATGTATGGGTAATTTAACAGGTATGTATGCACCCTACATATCCATTACCCAGTCATCAGTACCACTGCTCTCATTTGTTATTACTGAGTAACTACTGTGTAGGTCGCGTGTAGTCTAATGGCATATAAAACAAACAGACAGATTATGAATCTATATCAGAAATGGAATGAGTCTCTTCATTGTGAGAAAGCAGGGTTAGTATTCAAAGTGCAGTGCACTAGACTAGAATTGCTCCTGATTGCTATTAAATACTATTTACATGCTGCTAAATTAAAGGGGGTTAAACAAGTACTTCCGGTCTAGACTGTCAGGACTACAGGTTAAAAAGGGTCTCTTTTCCAGTATTCTGTGGCAGGTGGAAGCTTATTGTCATGGTGGCAGAACTGGGCAGCTGCCAAGTCAAAATGGTCTATGTAGTAAAACTGTATGATATATATTTATATTTAACTTTTTGATCTTCATTTAAGGTTAGGCATTAGGGTTAGCAGTGTGGTTAAGGTTAGGCATTAGGGTTAGCAGTGTGGTTAAGGTTAGGCATTAGGGTTAGCAGTGTGGTTAAGGTTAGGCATTAGGGTTAGCAGTGTGGTTAAGGTTAGGCATTAGGGTTAGCAGTGTGGTTAAGATTAGGCATTAGGGTTAGCAGTGTGGTTAAGGTTAGGCATTAGGGTTAGCAGTGTGGTTAAGGTTAGGCATTAGGGTTAGCAGTGTGGTTAAGGTTAGGCATTAGGGTTAGCAGTGTGGTTAAGGTTAGGCATTAGGGTTAGCAGTGCGGTTAAGGTTAGGCATTAGGGTTAGCAGTGTGGTTAAGGTTAGGCATTAGGGTTAGCAGTGTGGTTAAGGTTAAGCATTAGGGTTAGCAGTGTGGTTAAGGTTAGGCATTACGGTTAGCAGTGTGGTTAAGGTTAGGCATTAGGGTTAGCAGTGTGGTTAAGGTTAGGCTTAAAATCAGATTTGATGACTTTCTGGCTGTGCCAGCTAGCAACCACTCCGCAGAGCTGCCCCCAGAACAAGATTGATGACGAAAACCGCTAACCTGCTATTCTGTTGGGCAATATAGAGGTGTGCTGGGTGAGGCTGGGGAATAATCTCCTTTTGCTCTCTCTCGCTCTTATTTCCTCATGTAGGACTTGGACACAGCCACCGGCCTCAGGCTGGGATCAAGGCCTAGCTCGTGTATATTTTCAGAGAAGTTGTCAAAAAGAACTCAATTTCAAATTTCAACATTTTGGCTTGGTGGATACCCTTTTCCACCTTCTACTGAGTTTATACTTTACCACATTATCTAACCCGTTCCCTGAACGAGGTACCAATCGGTACAGCGACTCCACCGGAATACCTTGCCGATGCCTAGGCCCTTGCGGTGGGAATGCTGACATTCCTATTCTAGGACCGCATTAGCTCTTCCAACTGTGATTAGCAGACAGCGGTGATACTAAACAGAGAACAGATCATCTGCACAAGTGGAGGAGAGGACAGAGAGAGATTTTTTTTTTGGGGGGGGGGGGGGGGAGAGTGTGTGGGGGGAGAAAGAGAGAGAGAGAGAGGAAGCAGAGAGCGAGAGGAGGCTTGAAAAAAAGGCTTGGATCCCTGATCCCAATTTTTGGGATAATAGACAGGTGGATGATGTGGAGTCGGGATATTAAGAATTTAAATAGCTTTGTGGCTTAATGAGGTGAGAATTTGTGATGATGATCAGAGAGATAGAAAGAGAGGGACAAGGAAGGGCGTAACGGTGAAAAGAGACTGTTTGTGCTGATGGTGATTCACTCACATCCTTGAGATGTTGACCAGGTTGGAGAAAACATTTCCTGGCACTGATGTCAGACGCGTCTCCAGAAGCCATCTGGAAGAGACATAGAGGAGTACTGATCAATGTAAAGTTTACAGATCCATGTCAAATTGACAGATCCAACACAATCAAACACTCAAATCGTGCAAAAAGTATTTCAGGAGATTAGTCTTAATTTTTGTGTTGCTTAATTTGTGTGAAAATACACGTGTTTTGGTGCAACTGAAAATACACAAATATTTGTGCAACCGTATTCATAGGAAAATACATTTTGCGTGGGCAGAAACTTTTCAAAGTTATTGGAGCAATGCATTTTGGGCAATGGTGTTCTACACTGCCTTTGTTGTTGTTAATCAACCAGGTTGTCACTGAAATGAAGGCCAATGCTGTGTTCTATGCTTATTTTCACTTAATACTTTGGGATACTGGTGCATGTTGTATTTTATGAGGGTTGTCAGATTGGAGTAAAAAGTAGTATGTCTTTGTGTGGTATTGGAGGTTTTTGATTGGGGAACGGGGATACATTTTCATGATGCGAAATTAGTTCATCAATAAATATGGGTAAACAGAAGACCTGCAAAAAAAAAATGCAGTTAAACAGGTTCATGTAAAATAATGAATTCTGTTGGCTTACACTTATGGCACTTCCTAGGCCATTTCATGATGTTTATTACATTCGTGTCAATCATGTTATATACTTACAGTAGGCTATTGTAACAAGACATATGCATTGTAGGACTACTGCCTCTGTCCAGAGGAATACTGGGAATTCTGGGCAATGGCCGTTAGAGATCACTTTGCCACAGATGAGCCCTGGTTAGAGTCCCTGTTGCAGCTTTCCCTTTCTTCTACGACATTGTTGGCAGCGTTCAGATCACGTCCAGCTTACGTCTAGTTATGTGATCTAGTGGTGGGAAGCGTTCTGTGTTTCAACATTGTGTTGGGTTATTCTTACCAGTGTGGACCCAAAACAAAACACATTCTACACATGTACAAACTACCTGTTTAAAGTGTTATTACATCCGCGGTGTTCTGTTGTTACTGAACCGTATACATCTAATAACCTGAGAGTGATCCACATTATATGGGTAGACAAATAATGGTGAGTGTGTGTATACGGTATGTGTGTAAGTGTGCGCGTGTATATTATGGTGTGTATCATAATTTCCCATCCTAAAAATGTATCCCCATCTGGTATACACTTAGTGCCAAAATTGTACTGCAGGATTTGTTTTAAACCATATTAAAATTGTATTTCTATGTCTCCAGTATAGCTAGAATGTCTGAATAGTGACATGATCATCCTGAAAGCCTGAGGGAATTGAATTCAAATTGGAATTTGTGGAATTGTTGGGGATAATATTGAAGTGGGAAATGAATCATTGGAATTTACCTAACATTGAAATTGAGAGCAGTTGAATTATCTCTGAATTTAAAGACTGACCTGGAATTTGAATTGAAATAAATGGAGGAGAGGGAATTGAATTTGGAATTGAATTTGTGGAATTAACCTCAACCCTGTCCTTCTGCTTGTTCAGTCAGTCTGCAGGATCTATAGGCATGCCCTGAAAACACTCATCATACACTTTGTATCCTGTAAACTTGGCGTGCTGCAGAGCAGACAACTATTGAAATTGATCAAGCAGACCATAACGCAAGAGTGCTGAAGACATGGATTCATCTTGGAGTTGAAAAGTAGACCCAACAGTGAAAAGAGAGAGTGAGACATGGATTGGAGACAGAACGAGTACAAGCTCAGGAACACTCCTGTCGATCGCTTTGATTTCAGAATTGTCGGTATTACAAATTTGTTATAGAATCAAACAAGATCCTTAACTTACAGCGAAGTCGGCCTCGGCTAACCCGGGTCGGCTCCAGACCAACATTGGTAGATAGTAACCAGAAACATACAGTCTAGGTTCTCTCTCCATGCAATGCAGGGCTGGATTAAAGGGTTCTTTGAAGTGTATGGTGTAAACCCTGTCATAGGAACATGAGGGGAAAACAAAAACGTTGGGTCTGAGTATGTAGGAGTGGACCTGGACCTAACCCCTCAGCTCTCAGCCAAACCAAACAATGTCTGGCCCTGCTTACACCTACGACCGGGTGGCTGGGGGAAACACACTGGGTTATAGTGGTTCATTACTAAAAAGTGGTTTATTAGTGGTTTATCACTAGAAATGACCATTGGTGATATTGTTTTCAATATCATTACATAAATATTTGTTTGTTGTTGCAGTAGCTAATCGCAGCAGCGGTAGCTGAGCTAGCTATTGGACCTAGGTTTTGTTTCAATCTGTAGCGTAGAAGATGCGCGCCATAGTGCGATAGAAATTTGAAGGCAATGTTCCCATGACTGCCTTCATAGGAAACGCTGCATATGTCGGATCAATCGGAAAGGACGTGTGGAGTGTCAGTAGAATGTCAAGCCTGGAGAAGAAACACTATTGAAATGCTCTTCACTAGGATAAATAGTTCGCTCAGTAGACCATTTCCCCAAAATAATTTCAGCCAATGAAATTGGAGATCCTCTTTGGACTTCTGACTCAGATGGTAATGGAGCCGTATACCCCATAGACCTACTTCAATGTGACTAAGCGTCTGCTCGGAACACCTGCGCTTCTCTGCTAAGCATGTGTGACATTGATCTAACTTCCTTTACCCTTCTCTCCTCCTATTTGACAACTATTTTAACACCAATCTTTACTAATTTGGAAAGATTGTATCGAGACGAGGACGATGGGACAAGGGGGTGGGGGGTGGGGGGTGGGAGGGGGTTGGCACGCCAGAACAATTTGGAGAAACAATGGACTAATTCAGTCCTGAGAGCTGGCAGTTAGTCAGGGGTTGGTCAGTGGTAGCGTAGAGCACGGCAGCTCTTTGACAAAGTCAAACAAACAGAGATACACAGAGCAGACTCCCATCACCATCACAATGTGTTGAGCCATTTCACTGGATACCTATTACTACTATACACACACGCCATAATAAAACCAGTCCAGTGTTACACTGGGGCCACAGAGGGCAGACAATCAGCATCCTACAGGCTTTATGGGAAAATGACTCCCTCAAGTTGTCATTCAAGAGAGAAAAAACCCTCGTAATTTAGAAGGGTGTCAGAACAACATGGCTGGTGTTACTACTAGATCTCTCTCAAGTAGAATGATGGAGCAATACTGGGCTTATTTGTGGCCTTAATGATTTAGCAAGTGACAGCATAACAGTGTACAGCTTCAAACTGTACTCAATCTTAAAATCCTAAAAAAGTGTCCCCAATCGTGCCAAGTGTAGGCCAGAGGAGGCTCCTTAAAGGAGGAATGGCAGGAACATCCTCCTCAGTAAATTTCATAAAAATAGACATTGTAAAACATGTAAGTTATAATTTTTAGATAAAACTACACTAAATATATTCATGTCTCCAAATAATTGATTAAAACACAGTTATTGAAATGAAGGTCTACAGTAGCCTCAACAGCACTCTGTAGGGTAGCACCATGCTGTAGCCGGAGGACAGCTAGCTTCTGTCCTCCACTGGGTACATTGACTTCAAAACAAAACCTAGGAGGCTCATCATGATTCACATCCCCTTCCATAGACTAACGCAGTAATTATGACAGCTTCCGTAGAATGTCCTCCAACCTATCAGAGCTCTTGCAGCATGAACTGAGATGTTGTCCATCCAATCAAAGGATCAGAGAATAAATCTAGTACTGAAAGCATAAGCCGCAGCTAGCTAGCACTGTAGTGCTCAAAATGTGTTGAGTATGTCTCAAAGAGAGAGAAAGACAATTTCTTCAAAGATTAAGGAGAAGCAAAATAGTTTAATTGAATTAGCTAGCAAATGCAGCTAGCAAGTTTAGCCTACTCAGCATCCCTCTGTTTGAGCAAGGTGTTTATGTTAGCTAGCTGGCTATGAATATCCAACACAACACTAGAACTCTTCCAAGTCAAGGTAAGCTTTTGGTTTTACTAATTTATTGCCACCGGGGTTTGCTGGTGTAACTGCTAAACTGCGTACTAACTATACACTAATGTTACTGCATGATTTTAGCTTGTTTACTAACTTGTTAGTTCTATTAGCTATGTTGACTATGATGTTACTTTCGCTAATATGGGGACAACGATGTAGGCTGTGTGTAGTGGTCATGATATGGCTTCGCTTGGAAAGGTTTTTTCGCCTGGTCACATACAGGTAATGTGTTGTGCATTGAAGTCCACGAAGGGAGAAGGTGAGAGCGCATAGATGCGAGAAGGAATACAACGTGGCTGCTATGAAAGTGAACTGAGTTTCCGCGTGAGCAGGGTTGTATTCATTCCGCCGATTCTGTTGAAAAATGCTTCTTAAATGGAAGCAAATGGAACAAAAACAGGGATAAACATACAGTGCCTGAATTTGTCCCATAGAAACTCGTTTGCAACTGTGTGACTAATGAGTACACCCTAGATTAGGTAGATGCAGGCAAGAGTGTACAAGGCGGTATTGAATGTGTCACTGTCTGTCACCTCAAATGTTTCTCTTGACCTGTGTGCACCTACGTTGTAAACCTTCATTCATAGGCTAGGTTGTAGCAACCTCATGGTGGGTATAGGGATGTTTAGAGTATCATGTAGTAGCCTAAACCTATTGATGTTACATTGAACTTGATGAACGGAATATGAATGACAGTCATCCAATATGCTATAAGATAAATAAATCCATGCTCGTGAGAAGAACAAAATTAATTGCCCTCCCTCATCTTAAAACGGCACTGACCGCCATTGGTGTAGGGCCTAGGCTAAACCTTCAATCTGTACTCTACCACTATCACTGTCTTCAAGTGTTCTATCAAGTGTTAGGTTAAGCAGTGCCTGGGCTCAGTGCTTTTCCTATTCTGTTCGTTGTTCTGTTGCTGTAACTGCATTTTTGAGCAGAAAGTAATGAAAAAACGATGAATATTGCTTTTGTGACTATAATGGTAGATAGTTCAGTGTTTAGAATTATTAGTCATGGTAATTTCCTATAATTAATCACACTTCTATACTTCAATTTTTCCCCCCAACCCTTTAGACCCACAGTGACTACTTTAAAAAAATCATTTGGGAATCGATTCTTAAGAGCTAAATTAGTCAACCTCACCCCTATTTACAATCTATGTGGGATTTATAGACAACGGATACCTGGATCTAAGTAAATTTACATTCTAGAATGAATCCAAGAATTCCAGTGTTAGGAGACTGAAGAGAGTTAATGGGTTTTTCCCCCTCTCTTGAAAAAGAATAGTTCTCCCTAATTATTCTCAAATGGCACTCGCTCTCTCTGGGTGTTTGAGAAATGTGCTGTGAAAAGTAAATATTGTATTCGAGTGCATCGAGCAGGCCCAGCGTCTGGTGTGGGAGAGCTAGCAGTCACGCTACACAGACTTTTAAAGAGTGTCCCTGCTTTCCTTTCCACCGTACCTCTACCTCTTATCTAACTCTTCAACGCATGGACAAGACCTGCAAAAATACCCCCCCCACACACACACACACACACACAACCTGAATAGAGTACTCTCTGTCTTACCCATGTGACACACACACACACACGTGCACTCACAAAGATAAGGTACACACTTTTTATTAGCATGCACAACAAGAAACAATTGACAATGTGCTGATATGTCAACCTCTTGTAGGTATCCAGCAGTCCTACAGAGAGACTTCTATACTTTAACTATTTACAGTTACAACACTGTATATATGACATATGACATTTGAAATGTCTCTATTCTTTTGGAATATTATATTGTGTTATGTTTACTGTTCATTATCTATTTCACTTGCTTTGGCAATGTACATATATGCTTCCCATGCCAATAAAGCCCCTTAAATTGAAACGGTGTTCACGCAAAAGAGACAGGGACCTCGTCCCAGCAGCACTAACACAATGGGTTCAGCTCCAACAATGTGCCCCTGTCCGTGTGTACAGTACAACATCTTCACGCCTAGTTGCCAGATGGCTATTTTGGGCTGGGCTTTTTTGGACTATTTTGGGAGATATTTTTTTGGTCTTTTGTTTCCTGGGGGGCATTGGGCAAACTATGCGAGGGTGAAGAATGCAGTGGCATCGCGGGGGCGTCTGAATTGGGGCACTGATTAGAGCATAATTTCATGTGATGGGTGTCCTTGGTAGACCATGAGATGGTGGCTGGGTGAGGTGGGGGGGACGGTTGAAGAATGGGTAACAGAGGAATGTTTTCTGAGCATACCGGTAAAACAAACTGGAGCAGAATGTAGATTATCACACGTATTGTTTAACCTAAACCTGCACAGCCAGAGGAGGGCTGTAGACCCACCATGCCCCACAAACCCTTGCTCTGCCCATCCCTGATGCCTCCCTATGCCTGGGGGCTGACACACCAGATGCCCCAGTCACCAGAAGGATAAGAGAGAGTAAGGAATTAAAATGGTCGCTTTTGCACAAAAGCCCACCAAAGATCTCTCCCTCCGCTTTGTGACATCTGATACTCATGAGTGCGTCTCCAGACAACGGTGCTTTACAAATAAAGTTATCATGACGATCATTATCCTGTGAAGTGGACATGGCCTTTTCGTCTGCCCTGCTGTTCTCACACAAGACAGGACCAGATCCGCGTCCCAAATGTCACCCTTTTCCCTATATAGTGCACTACGGTTGGCCAGAGCCCTATGGTCAAAAGTAGTGTACTTTAGGGAATATGGTCCCATTTAAGATACAGGGTAAAGCAAAAAAGAAAAAAGAAAATATTAATTTTTTTTAAATCACCAAATCCTGACTCTTTTACCCAGAGTCCCTAGCAAAGCCTACAGAGCCTGGATAGTCTTTCAGTGTCGCAGCGTTTAGGAGATGTTTGCTCTGACATGTGCCGATAAAGGAATAATTTGTTAAGGATTCAGTGGCAGAATAGGCCTACACTTTAATAGAGATATTAATATCAAAGCCAATATCCTCCCTTCTCTCTGCAGCCAATACACAATGACAAACCCAAGCACTAAAATGTTATTGAAATGTTTAGGAGAAAAAAAACGGCTAACTTTTTATAACGCTGATTCAGAGAAACTGATTTGTTCACTTGTTTAATCAATTATGATTTTGTCCTTGCACATTTGTAGAACTGTGTTTGAATATATAGTTATACCAATAACAAACTGCATAATGTCTTTCAATACATGTCTCCGTTTCAATAACATATTTTTACCTTTCCCGTTCTCATAAGCACATATGTAGGCGTATTTCCCTTTAGTAAGGACAGACACACTGCAGACATGACCCAAACACTCTCAGAGCTCCATGGACAGGCTGTCTGATAAACTGGATCTCTTAGACGAGATTCGTTATGGTATAAACTCATTAAAGAGAAATGTTTGCCTTGCATCACTGAGTGTGCCAAGGATTCTGTTTTATAAAACTGTTAAATGTTTACTGACTAAAATCATTCTCTTGAAAATAGTAGCCTATTAAGTAATTTAGACGATCTAGTGTTTGATCATCTCTGTGCCAATATACACTACATGTACATAAGTATGTGAACACCTGCTCGCCGAACATCTCATTCCAAAATCATGGGCATTAATATGGAGTTGGTCCCCCTTTGCTGCTATAACAGCCTCCACTCATCTGGGAAGGCTTTCCACTGGATGTTGGAACATTGCTGTGGGGACTTGCTTCCATTCAGCCACAAGAGCATTAGTGAGGTTGAACAGTCAGCGTCGGCGTTCCAATTCATCCCAAAGGTGTTCGATGAGGTTGAGGTCAGGGCTCTGTGCAGGCCAGTCAAGTTCTTCCACACCATTCTCAATTAACCATTTCTGTACGGAACTCGCTTTGTGGACGGTGGCATTGTGCAGGTAGCCTAGTGGTTAGAGCATTGAGCCAGTAACCGAAAAGTTGCTAGATTGAATCCCCGAGCTGACAAGGTAAAAATCTGTCGTTCTGCCCCTTAACAAGGCAGTTAACCCACTGTTCCTAGGCAGTCATTGTAAATAAGAATTTGTTCTTAACTGACTTGCCTAGTTAAATAGAAAAATGTTAAATAAAACATTTTTAAAATTGTCATGCTGAAACAGGAAATGGGCCTTCCCCAAACTGTTGCCACAAAGTTGGAAGCACAGAATTGTCTAAAATTACATTGTATGCTGTAGCATTAAGATTTCCCTTCACTGGAACTAAGGGGCATAGCTCGAACCATGAAAAACAGCCCCAGACCATTGTTCCTCCTCCAAACTTTACAGTTGGCACTATAATAGTGTTCTCCTTGCATCCGCCAAACCCAGATTCGTCCGTTGTACTGCCAGATGGTGAAGCGTGATTCATCACTCCAGAGAATGTGTTTCCACTGCTCCAGAGTCCAATGGCTTTACACCACTCCAACCAAGACTTGGCATTGCATATGGTGATGTTAGGCTGCTCGGCCATGGAGCTACCGAAGCTACCGACAAACAGTTATTGTGCTGACGTTGCTTCCAGATGCAGTTTGGAACGCAGTAGTGAGTGTTGTGACCGAGGACAGGTGATTTGTACACACTCGGTCCCGTTCTGTGAACTTGTGTGGCCTACCACTCCACGCTTCAGAGCAGTTGTTGCTCCTAGAAGTTTCCACTTCACAATAACAGCACTTACAGTTAACCAGGGCAGCTCTAGCAGGGAACACATTTGACGATCTGACTTGTTGGAAAGGTGTCATCCTATGACAGTGCCACATTGAAAGTCACTGAGCTCTTCAGTAAGGACATTTTACTACCAATGTATGTCTATGGAGATTGCATGGCTGTGTGCGAATTTTATACACCTGTCAGAAACTGGTGGCTGAAATAGCCAAAATCCACTAATTTGAAGGGGTGTCCACATACTTTTGACCATATTGGGTATTTTTTTCTGAAGTTTAATTTCTGAATATATCTCAAAATAATAGAATATACAGGATTGAAGATAAAACTAACTTTTCTCACACACACACACCTCAATATCACTGAGACATCAACCCTAATAAGCCTATACAAACAGATACTTACATTGTCTCTGTGCTTGTAGGAAATGTGGGAATGACATCAATGTCAAAGCAAGAGATAGTGTAAGTCTTCCACTCTGAGCATTCGCAAACAGTGGGGCAGGAGTCGGTGTCCCCCAAGGTTTTGATAGGTAACGTGACGAGGGTAAACAGCGCACATGTTATCACCTGCAAGCGGTGTCGGTCGTTTTCAGTCATCTCTTTGAAAAAATATCAAAAGTCATTTGAAAGCACTTCAGACACTGACGAAAACCTTCTCACCTGAAGCCCACGGCAAACTGAAGTTGAAGCACGTTACTTTGTTTGTCAGAAATTTCAGCACATGAACTCGACTCGTCCCAGTGCAATTATACTGACAGTTTTCTTATTGGCCACTGACTCTCGGTGTCGTGTGAGAGAGCGGTGAGAGGAGACGCGTGGGGATACTCTCTCTCTGAGGTGTGGATTTAGTCTTGCTTCTTATGGAGTGGGTCTACAGAGGACTTCTGAGACACTCTTGTGTTAAGTAGGGGAATTTAATATATTGGATTTTCTTTACCTCATGGTCCGTTGGCTATTTTATAAAGTATTTAGGCTATCCTTCCTAGAAATGCAATTTCATATCATAAAGCTCAAGCATCTAAATAACCTAAAAAACACCACATTAAAATCATGATGTGTTTTAATGTTCAGTGTATTATTAGTCTACTCATTAATTGAGCTACTAACCTATTATAATTATTAATTGTCAATAAGTTATAATCATTATAATTTTCAAATCAAATGTTATTTGTCACATGCGCCGAATACAACAGGTGTAGACCTTACAGTGAAATGCTTACTTACAAGCCTTAACCAACAATGCAGTTAACAAAAATAAAAATAAAATAAAAATTGCAAAAATAAATAAATAAGAATGAGAAATAAAAGTAACAAATAATTTAAGAGCAGCAGTAAAATTACAATAGCAGGGCTATATGCAGGGTGTACCGGTACAGAGTCAATGTGCGGGGGCACGAATTAGTCGAGGCTATAGATAACAGGCTACAGATAACAGGCATATGCTAGCCTACATAACATTTAAAAGAAAAACAAAGTCTTATCTTCTTATCTTTCTTATCTTCTTACTTATATCAGTAGCATCCTACTAACTAGACGGGTTGCGCTGTAATCTGAAAGGCGGTCGCAGTGGCGCAATATGCATCTCCCCAGAGCAAGTTTCGGACAATGTAGTTCTCAAGAATGTGATTCACACATAATTCCGTCACTGATGTAACTTTTAAAACTACAACTCCCGACGTAATTTGAAACTGTTCAACTCTTGTTGTCTTCCTGTTCTTGGCGGCCAGTTCAAGTTGCCATAGCAGAGAGAAACTGGCTTGTCCCTCTTCAGTTGTCACTTGCTAAAGTGACTTGTTAACGGTTTCTATGTTTCTAATTCATGCTGGTAAGTGTGGCTAATATGTTGAGAGTGTGTTTAGTTGAGTTAGCTAGCTACCGACGGTTCCAGATAAAACCTGTTTTTAAAAAATGGTTTAGCTAGTCTGGTTTAGCTAGCTAAACTAGCCATAGTTATCCCCGTTATATTAACGTTAGCTAGCCAGTTTTCTATCTGATTTACTAACAGTCATCACGTTAGCTAGCTAGCTTCCAAACTCATAGCTAGTTATACAAAAATGTACAGCTAACTGAGTTTGAATAGAAAACAAGAGCTGTCATAAAGAAGAGATGCAACTAGCAAACGTTATATTTTCCAGCTAGCTAGCTAATCTGATTAGTTAAATTGCTAATCAGCGATTAGTAATATCAGCAGTAAAGTTTTAAAAAACATTTTAAAGGCTACTCCTGACCAAAACAATGGAATCCTCCAGCGAGTCAGACACCTTCGACCGGACGAGGGGGCTGAGGTCACGGGGGCGGAATGCCAGCTCTCGATCGCGACGGGACAGTCACAGAACAGGTCCTGATGCTCCAGCCATTTCAGAGAAAATTAACACCTTGGCGAGTACTTTACAGGTAGGCTAGTTTCCTTTTCCCTTCTCATGACAGTCAATAACTGTGCATGCAGGTTGAAACCAATCAAAACCTTTTGAATATTTAGCATACGAATTGTCATTCCGAAAACCATTATAGCAAGCACTAATGGTTATTTTCTCATTCCAGGACACTAATAGGAATTTGAACAAAGTGGACCGGATGCTGGGGCAATACAGAGAGCACACAGATGACCAGGCGGAAGCCATGGCAACAGTAAGTAAAACATCATAAAAAATGTACTGTCTGCAACTGTTTAGTTTAAATTGCCTACGTCTCATTTTATACATGAAGGTTGTGTGCTGTAAAACTCAGTCAACGCATTGTCAGAAGTTCTCTAGTACATCTGTCTCTCTATCTCCCCCTTCTTTTCCTCCCTCCCCATCTCTAGTTGAGGGATAATCTGGAGGAGTCTATCGCTCAGCTGCAGAACCAGAGGCTGCATAGTTCCTCAGGGGTCCGGAGTGCCTCAGCCTCCACCCTGCACACCAGCGACCTGGAAGCTGGCTATGGCTCAGGTGATATATGCTATGTGTAATGTCTAGATGTGAGACCTATGCTGCTGTGTCTCAGTTGGCCAACACTAAGTAAAACAATACCTGACAGACAGATAGTCAAGGTCAAAACACCAGGGGGCAGGTGGAATTAATTTAGAAACTGTTTTATTTTGAAAAAAATAATGACGTGCAGTTATACAGTTATAAAATAGTTATATAGCCCACAGTTTATTGTGTACGTTTGTAGAGGGCCAGCGCTTCTACCCCACGTCTCCCTTGAAGGACTATGGGAGATCTGAGTCGTCCGGAGAAGGAGGAGCGAGAAGGAGGTCGAGATCAGCTACAGTCCGCTTCAGAGACTCCAGCCTGCCAGATGGGGATGTAAGTCCTGAGACCACCTTATCTGTCAAAGCTCTGCATCTTCAGTATCGCCACTTCAACGCTCACTGTTGTAGTGCAGTTAGAGACAAGAACCAGCAGAGGGAGCATTGTATTGTTTTTGTGACCTAAAGTTTTCTCAGGAACAGTTGAATCTGTTAGTATCAGCCTATGACAGTGCTATGTCAGTATTATGCAGCCCTTGTGGGTGTTTTAAGTAGTGCAAGTGTTCTCTTTTTCCTCTTCCTGCTCAGGTCCACGTCCTGCACCAGTCATTCAGAGACCTGCGCAGTGACCAGCTCAGACTGGGGGACGACATGGACAGAGAAATACTCAGGAGGAACAGGTAGAGGCCCTGTATTGTCCAAAATGTACCATTCATTAATGAATTAATTCCTGTTTCCCTGTTTCTAAGGTCTGACATTGACACCAGACGAGCCTTGGAGAATCTGTCCGAGCACCTGACGACTTCACAGAGACAGGACTCGGTCAGTTAGGAACATAACAGTAACATAACAGTACTAACACTCACTACTGTAAGTCGCTCTGGATAAGAGCGTCTGCTAAATTACTAAAATGTACATGTATTAGCATCACTGTAAATACATGAATTCACATTAAATACATAACTGTAAAAGCGTTTACTCCAATGTTAGCTGCTCCACTCTAGAGGTGATCTTCGAACGCTTAGTGCTGTAACCTACAGTGACTTTCTCCCCCAGGTGTCGTCTCGTGTGGAGAAGCGTCTGCAGGAGATTGAGAGGGAGATGCGTTCGGAGCGACAGAGCGTGTCAGACAGACGACCAGAACAGCGGGGTATCATGTCTGATGAACTGCGGGAGGTGGGACACCTTGACTTCTACCCTTGCCTAATATAACCCACATTCATCTCGCACCATCCACCCCTCTCATCCAAACCATTCTAGCTGTCCTCCCGTCCCTGCAATTAGCCTCTTCCATGTCAGCGGTGTTGTTGTTTTCAAATTAAGACCAGTCCTAAAAGTTACAGCTGGGGGGCAGTGTTTAGCTATCTATCAGCTCTAATCCTCTTCTCGGAGAGAAGCAGTGATACGAGAGGTGGCTAAGTCATTTGCATCTCTTTCCACTGCAGAGAGCCTCTTCTTCTAATGAGAAGCCGGCTGCCACAGGCTAGGGGAAAATAATGTATTTGTTCCCAAGTTAAGGGTAAATAAACAAGAGGAGAGGAAATGAAGAGGAAAATCATCTCTTTTACTAAAGAGAGACGGGGCAAGGGAGAGGTCTGCCTGGGTAGTTGTATTATAAGGCTACACTCCAGTGGGCCTACTCTACTCTACTGCCATGTTGTGAATGAATGGATAGGATGAGTCAGTTGGTGGATGGTGCCTTAAGGGGCTGTAATACATCACTAAGCCTTTACAAAACACCACAGAAACAGGAGTGTGTGGGATGGGATGCTAAGCTCTATTAGAAACCCAACACATTGTCTCTTTGAGAGGAGATGGAAGCTAGCTAGCCATTGACTGTAACACCATTACTCATGTTTCTCCTCCTCACTATTCGGTTATCAACTAGCCTAAAGGCTATTCTTTGCCTTTTTTGATTCTCTACTTGCTAAAAGGCACGTTATCTCATTTAGTTTGAATGTGATACTACACACTAAATGCATAGTGCTGGGGGTGTGTGTACATGTACGTATCATTCATTACTCTATGGTTTCCTTCTCAAGGCTCTGAGGAGGCAAGAGGCTCGGGACCTGGAAACTGAGGAGGCCGTCAAGAACAAACTACTGAGATCAGAGAGCGAGAAGACCAAGGTGTGTGTGTGTGTGTTGGAGGTGCTGATTTTGGAAGTGGGTTGCTCATTTAATTGTTACATGGAGCAGGCCTTTTCTGAAAAGCTCCTTAAATACCAGCCACTCGTATCACGCTTGGACAGCCTGGGATACCAATGCAAGTTGGTGGCATTGATATTTGGCAGTCTGGGCCACGTACATAGGCTTACAATACGTGGCCTTCAGATTGCAGGCCTGCCTAAGAGTAGAACAGAACAACCGACTAGTTTGTTCTTAACTGACTTGCCTAGTTAAATAAAGGTACAAAAAAAGTTATGAGCAGCCTAGCTGTGTGGAGAAGGTGCTTTTTGTTTCCTTAATTGTTCTTGCATCAATGAGCTTAGAAATGTTTGAATCCTTCATGATGTAATGTGATTTGTTGATTCAAATAAAGTATTTCAAATGTGTGTGTGCATGCAAATAATATTTTAGCCATGTATTCTGTAACCCACTTTCTGCCTTGTTGAAGAATGCAGATGATATTCTATATGAGCTGAAGTACTTCCTGGTTGTATAATGAAAGGGATCTCATGAATGTGCCTATGTCTGTCCAGGTCATGTGTAGGGCCATGATTTTTTTTCCTGACCAGCTAAAACTCTTGGCACTAATCATGTGATCTGTCCTCCAGATGGAGGCGGAACTGGAGAGGGCCAGGAGACAGCTGGACCAATCAGAAGGAGGCAGGGGCGCTCTTCTACAACAGGTACTTGAGTAGCTCTTCTTAAAGGTGTGTGTGTGTAGGGGTGGGTGCAACGGTGTTAATCAAATTCATATTCTCTGTGTGGGTAAACTCCTCCATGTGTGTGTTCCCAGGTAGAGGAGATGCGTGTGCAGCTGCTGAGGACAGAGAAGGAACGTATGGATCTGCAGAGGGAGATCTCCCAGCTTACTACCCAGCCCAGAGCTACTCGCATGGACAGGGAGGAGAGAGGAGCAGGTACTGACTGCTGGAGAAGGAGGCTGTAGCTCATATGAGTTAAGGGTTTTTCAGTGGAGGTTGTCGGCTGATGGAGGGGTGGGGAGGAGAGTGAATGTCTGGGCTTAGGTACTGACTGAAGGTTACATATGTAACCACGGTTGTGTGAGCTATATGGATCACTCCAATATATTGGTATCACTCTGCGGTGGAGGAATACATCTGAGGTGAGGATTTACTCCCGTGTACCCCTGTGTCACGGCTGGGGTCCGCCCCTATATATAGACCCCATGGTCACGACACACGTTTTCTAAATAATTTTTGAGGCGCCTCTAGCACTGTAGAGGATTGGAGTGATCCATATAGCTCACATAACTGTGGTTACATACGTAACTTTCGTTATGTTTCACTATATTGGATCTTTCCAATATATTGGTATACCAGTACCAGATTTAGTCGGTGCTAGAGGGACCTGGCCAGCCAGCGGCGAAGTCCCAGCGCGGGACCTAGACACAGGGGCCGTCTATGTGGAAGGGGGGTCCCGGCACAGTCCCCAGAAGGATGACGACGCCGAGGACCGCTGAACCAACTGCAGAGGAAGGTACCACATTTACCCGATAGTACCTAGCAAAGGTGCAAGAGGAAGCCCAGCTGGCCATAGCACAGATATCAGCAAGGGGCATTCCTCTCAGTAGAACCCAGGAGCAGCCACACCTCGTGTTGGTTGTGCCACCACAGATCCCAGCACTGGCCTGATGGTATACAGATGGTATACTGTCGTAATCGTGTTCACAATCCAATGAGAGAGCCTCTGCTTTGATAACCCAGCCCCCAGGACTCTCTCACCATAGCAGACAAAGAGCTGGTCTGTTGTTCTCTCTGACCGTGTCCGCTCCACATAGGCAGCCAGTGCCCGCACAGGGCACCGCATGCCGGAGGGAGGCCTAGAGTCCCCCGCCACTGCCGGGGGGGTCATAAGCAGACAGGATATACTCCTCCCACCCAGGGTCCATCCGGTAGCACTCAGAACTTACCAAAAGAGCATGGAGCTCACCCACCCTCTTCATGGAAGTAATCGCTACCAACAAAGCCACCTTCATAGGGAGGTGTTTCAGGGAGGCTGACTCCAACGGTTTGAAAGGTGGCTTTGCCAAAGCTGCCAAGACCATATTTAGATCCCAGCTCGCCATTCAGCGGGTCCTAGCTGGACGCAGGCGACGGACCCCATTCATAAACCTGGAGACCAAGGGATGGCGACCCACTAGCCTGTCCATCCACCCAACATGGCAGGCAGATATAGCAGCCAAATACCCTCTAAGTGTAGAGGCCGCCAAGCCCTCATCCAAGGGAAACTGCAGGTATTAGAGGACATGCTGCACCCCGCATGACCCGGGCACAACTTCACTACCAGCACACCAAGAGCAGAACAACCGACAGCGCAACTGTTTTTCCGCGGATACGCCCTCCTGCAGTCCTAACATGGACCATTGGTGCAGTTCAGCGGCCAAGCCCACAGACTGAGACGGTGTGGTCTCGGATGCCACAGAGTTCCTCCGGCCTGAGATAGCAGGTTGGGTCTCAGGGGCAGTTGCCAAGGTGTCCCAGACCACAGGGACAGTTGAAGGCCGAACCAGGGTCGTCTGGGCCAGTATGGGGCCACCAGCGGCAGATGAGGATCCGCCGTCCTGTCCAGCACAGCCTGGATCAGGTGAAAAGGGGGGAATGTGTTAAGCTCCAGCCTTGGCCAATCGTGAGCCAGAGCTCAGACATGGAGTACCACAGGGGGCAGTGTGCATTGTCCAGGGAGGCAAACAGGTTCACCTGCGCCCTCCTGAACTTGTCCCACAGGTGCTGCACCACTTGGGGATGTAGGCTCCAGTCCCACCATAGGCCCTAGTGGCTCCGACATGGAGTAACACAGGGGGTAGTGTGCATTGACCAGGGATGCAAACAGGTTAACCTGCGCCCTCCTGAACTTGTCCCACAGGTGCTGCACCACTTGGGGATGTAGGCTCCAGTCCCAAGGTGGCGGGCCCTCCCTCAAGAGCATATCCGCTGCAACATTCAGGATGTCAGGTATGTGTGCATAGAGACGCTAGACGTCCCTGAGCCCAGGAAAGGAGCTCCCGTGCCATAAGATGGAGGTGGTGGGACCTCAGTCCACCCTGATGGTTGATGTAAGCCACCACTATGGTGTTCTCACCAGGACATGTTTTCCCTTCGGATGTGGAAGGAAAGACCGCAGGGCCAGCAGTACAGCTCGGAGCTCTAGTGTATTGATGTGCTTGCCGCTCCAAGGGGGTAGCCAACAGCTGCTGGCCGACCTAGGGCACCCCCCCCCCCCCAGCTGATTTGGGGGGGGCGTCTGTGCTGACCAGCTCCCAGCGGCACATCCTCAGCATCTCCACTCCACCTGAGAGAAAGGAGCGACAGCGCCATCTTAACAATGCCCTGAGGCACTGTGTGGTCACCCGCAGCTGGTGGTTACGATGGCGCTTCAGGTGCAGCTGGTGGGAGTGGAACCACTGTTGAAGAGACCGGAGATGGAGCAGAACCAGGGGAATCCGCAACGAGGTCGCCGTCAGCAAGCCCAACAGGCGTTCACAGGTCAGGACGGATACCACAGGCCCTGCCGAAAGTGGTCGAGGCAAGATAAGATCAGCTGAACCCTTCTGGTGGGCAGGCACGCTCTCATGAGGACTCCAGTTCCATGCCAATGAAGGCTACCCTCATTGGTATGATGACGACTCTTGTCGTTTACAGTAATGTCCAATCCGCCGATGTGGGTCAGGAGCATGTCTCTGTCTGACAGGACCTGGGTCCTGGTCGTGACACAAATCAGCCAATCGTCCAGGTAATTGAGGATCAACAATCCTCGGGACGTGAGAGGTGCCAGGACAGCGTCTATGCACTTTGTGAAAGTGCCGGGTGCCAAGTAGAGGCCGAAGGGAAGAACCATGAATTCATAAGCCGTCCCTTCGAAAGCTAATCTGAGGTACGGCCAATGAGCTGGGTGAACAGGAACATGGAAGTACGCATCCCTCAGGTCCAGTGTCACAAACCACTGGTCCCTGGACACGGCCTTCAACACACTGGCTGGGTACAGCATGTGGAACTTCAGTACCTTCAAGTATCCATTGAGGTTGTGGAGGTCCAGAATCGGTCGAAACCCTCAGTCTCTATTTGGGAAATAAGTGGAGTAGAACCCACCTAGCCGTTCTGATGTCTCGATCCTGAGGATGGCACCCTTGTTCAGGAGTAAGGAGATCTCCAGCCGCAGGGTTTTCTCCAGGGGGTTGGCCACTGTGGTGACATGAAGGCCCCTGAAGGACGGGGGCCAGCACCAGAATTGGAGTCGGTACCCCTTGTGCATTGTTGACAACACCCAGGGGGATTCAACACCCTCATCCCACTTTTCCCTTTGAGACCGGGAGAAGTGGCCAGGGAAGTGTGTACGAGTGGTCCCCCAGGCACGTCCGTATGGCGGTGACGGTTGACAGGTTGTTGCTCCACCGCATGCTGTGCCCCTCCACACAGTAGAGGGACCCCACCGTTGTTCAGGTGCAGGTGGGTGGTGGCGGCCCATTCTACTTGGACCCGGGGCCTGATGAGGTGGCATGAACCGTCTCCCGGTCCCTACAAACCTTATCAGTCTACTCCAGAATGTCATCAACCCCTGGGCCAAATGTCAGCTCTGGGGTGTTGGGGAGAGTGGCAAATGTGCTCTGGAGAGCAGCTGGCAGATGGGATTGGGCCAGCCAGAGATGGTGCCGGGAGGTAACCACCTTCCCCCTGGAGCAGGGGAAGCAGGCGAGACACCTCCATCAGTTCCCAGAGGGGCTCCTCTGTGCCCTCCTGCAGCCGGGGCAACAGAGTCTGCAGGTAGATCTGCAGCAGCATGGTTGCGTTATTAAGTTAACCAAGAGAGCAGAGGGACCCATATGTGCGGAGGGGGGGTCCCGGATTCAGTCGCGGGTTCCACCCTATAATCTCCCGGTCCCGGAGGACCATGGCAGCTATCATGGTGTCCATGGAGTCTCAGCTGTGAGTCAGAAGCGCCCCCTTGGCAGAGGCCCAGCTCTCCTGCAAGGCCTTGTGGAACTCAGCAGAGATGGGGACAGATGGAGAGTCATCACTGTCCACCAGTTTGATGTCCAGTGCAGTGGCTACCCGAGTGAGTAGGCTCCTCATAGCCTCTCAAGCCGCTGGGGGCGATAAAGCACTGCTGGTGGCTTCTGGATGACCTGTCAGTCTGGTAGCCCCGCTCATGGTGGTGAACAGTGCCAGCATCGGTCCCCCAGGAATAGCCTATACTAGCCAACAGGGATCATCTGTCGTCGCCATCGAAGCTATCAACCCCCTGACACAGGGCATGCACCCTGTGTTCAAGGTGGTCCCAGCGGTCCGACTCCTGCTCCTGTCCAGGACTGGCAAGCAGATGGGCTCTGCCTGCGGTGGCTCTGGCCATGCTTTCTGGGAGGGGTACTGGGCCCAGTAGAGGGACTAACAGCTCGCTGGTGCACTATTCCTGAGGGAGGGAGCTCGTTTTCAGCCCGAGCCTGGCCGACCTACTCGCGCATGGCCTCCAATCGTGCCAGGCGCAGGCGTTCTGAGAACACCACACAAATTAGGCATCGAGTAGGGCACTTCACCACCCTCTCCGCGTGGCTCAACCCCAGGCAGTGCATATACGAGGTATGCGGATCCCCAGGGGGATGCCACCATCACACCTGTCACAAACGGAAGCCTTAAGCTCAGCCAAGCCAACAAGGCCACGGAGCAGGGGTCTGACGCCCTGGGAGAGCTTATGTGGTGACCCGCCTGGAGGAATAGGAACCTGGTGAGGAATACATTACCCAGTACCTCTGCAAAAAAACGGGGAAGACACTGGTGGGAAAAGCAGGCAGACAAAAAAATAGCAACCAGGTAATGGATTTGATTTATTTGTTTTTTGTTTTTACGCCAACATTACCTAGCTAGTTTAATATCCAACCAGGAAAAACAGCACCATATGATGGAGTAACTCTTTTAAGGAACTCCAAAATTAAAGTCTCAAAGTAGTGGAAAGCCTGCAGGGGAAAGAACAAGACAAAAAACCTGCAGGGTAATTAGCAGAGAACCCTACGGTGCAGGGAGCAGCATGTTAAAACAATTCACAACACACACATAGAACAAGCCAGTGGGCAAGTTGTGTAAGGTAAATTACAGTTTGAGGCAGCAAGAGCCACCATACTAATGGATGCACATGGAGTCATAGTGTAACGCTAACGAAACACAAGTACGACAAACCACAAGCGGAAGATACAGATCAACCACACGCAGCGAGTGGAGCACTCAAGAGGAGGGGCTGGCCATGTGGCCATGCTCCATGCTGCAAACAGCCAGGGAGTATACTTCCACGCAAGATATTACACTTACCAGTGACTTACCAAGCGAACTTCAGAAAGTTTGTGCCTCAAACCATAGGACGTCCGCCGAGAAAATGAAAGAACGTGTCGCGGACATGGGGTCGATATATAGAAGCGTACCCCAGCTGTGACACAGGTGTGCACAGGTGTACACGGGAGTGAGTCTGTAAATCCTCACCTCGGATGTATCCCTCCGCCAAGGAGTGATACCAATATATTGGAGTGATTCAATATATTGAAACATAACTACTGCTGGCCCACAGGAATAAGTGTTTGATTTTTTGTGTTTTCCTGTCTGAAAACTAAATGAAGGCTGTGTGGATATGGTGTGTGTGTTATCTGACATGTAGAGCATGGTACACTACCGGTCAAGTTTTAGAACACCTTCTCATTCAAGGGTTTTTCAATATTTTTACTATTTTCTACATTGTAGAATAATAGTGAAGACATCAAAATTATGAAATTACACATATGGAATCATGTAGTAACCAAAAAAGTTTTAAACAAATCTAAATATATTTTATATTTGAGATTCTTCAAACAGCCACTTTTGCCTTGATGACAGCTTTGCACACTCTTGGCATTCTCTCAACCAGCTTCACCTGGAATGCTTTTCCAACAGTCTTGAAGGAGCTGAGCACTTGTTGGCTGCTTTTCCTTCACTCTGCAGTACAACTCATCCCAAACCATCTCAATTGGGTTGAGGTCGGGGGATTGTGGAGGCCAGGTCATCTGATGCAACACTCCATCTCTCTCCTTCTTATTAAAATAGCCCTTACTCAGCCCGGCGGTGTGTTGGGTCATTGTCCTGTTGAGAAACAAATGATAGTCCCACTAAGCCTAAACCAAATGGGATGGCGTATCACTGCAGAATGCTGTGGTAGCCATGCTGGTTAAGTGTGCCTTGAATTCTAAATAAATCACTGAAAGTGTCACCAGCAAAGCACCCCCACACCATAGCACCTCCTCCTCCATGCTTTACAGTGGGAAATACACATGCGGAGATCATCCGCTCACAAAGACACAAAAATCTCCAATTTGGACTCCAGACCAAAGGACAATTTTCCACCAGTCTAATATACATTGCTTATGTTTTTTGGCCCAAGCAAGTCTCTTCTTATTATTGGTGTCCTTTAGTAGGGGTTTCCTTGCAGCAATTTGACCATGAAGGCCTGATTCACACAGTCTCCTCTGAACAGTTGATGTTGAGATGTGTCTGTTACTTGAACTCTGTGATGCATTTCTTTGGGCTGCAATTTCTGAGTCAGGTAACTCGAATGAACTTATCCTCTGCAGCAGTGGTAACTCTGGGTCTTCCTTTCCTGTAGCGGTCCTGATGAGAGCCAGTTTCATCAGCGCTTGATGATTTTTGCGACAGCACTTGAAGAAACTTTCAAAGTTCTTGAAATGTTCCATTTTGACTAACCTTCATGTCTTAAAGTAATGATGAACTGTCGTTTCGCTTTGCTTATTTGAGCTGTTCTTGCCATAATTGGTCTCAACCCCACCCTGTGCAATTGGGTCCTGGACTTTATGACGGGCCGCCCCCAGGTGGTGAAGGTAGGAAACATCTCCACTTCGCTGATCCTCAACACTGGGGCCCCACAAGGGTGCGTGCTCAGCCCCCTCCTGTACTCTCTGTTCAACCACGACTGTGTGGCCATGCACTCATCCAGCTCAATCATCAAGTTTGCAGACGACACAATAGTAGTGGGCTTGATTACCAACAACGACGAGACAGTCTACAGGAAGGAGGTGAGAGCACTCGGATTGTGGTGTCAGGAAAACAACCTCTCACTCAACCTCAACAAAACAAAGGAGATTATGGTGGACTTCAGGAAACAGCAGAGGGATCACCCCCCTATCCACATCGAAGGAACAGCAGCGGAGAAGATGGAAAGTTTTAAGTTCCTAGGCAGACACATCACAGACAAACTGAAATGATCCACTCACATAGACAGTGTGGTGAAGAAGGCGCAACAGCATCTCTTCAACCT
This sequence comes from Oncorhynchus kisutch, assembly GCF_002021735.2. Taxonomy (NCBI): domain Eukaryota; kingdom Metazoa; phylum Chordata; class Actinopteri; order Salmoniformes; family Salmonidae; genus Oncorhynchus; species Oncorhynchus kisutch. Next base: position 31,907,939 of record NC_034185.2, on the reverse strand, counting down.
CAGGAGGCTGAAGAAAATTGGCTTGTCACCCAAAACCCTGACAAACTTTTACAGATGCACAATTGAAAGCATCCTGTTGGGCTGTATCAAAGCCTGGTACGGCAACTTCACCGCCCCTTAACCGCAAGGCACTCCAGAGGGTGGTGCGGTCTGCACAACGCATCACTGGGGGCAAACTACCTGCCCTCCATGACACGTAGAGCACCTGATATCACAGGAAGGACCAAAAGATCATCAAGGACATCAACTACCCAAGCCACTGCCTGTTCACACCACTACCATCCAGAAGGCGAGGTCAGTACAGGTGCATCAAAGCTCGGACCGAGAGACTGAAAAACAGCTTCTATTTCAAGGCCATCAGACTGCTAAACAGCAATCACTAACTCAGAGTGGCTGCTGCCTCTGAGACCCAATCACTGGCCACTTCAATAAATGGATCACTAGTCACTTTATACAATGCACTCTAAATAATGACACTTTAATAATGTTTACATATCTTACATTACTCATATCGCATGTATATACTGTATTTTATACCATCTATTGCACCTTGCCTATGCCGCTGGGCCATCTCTCATGTACATATTCTCATTCACCCCTTTTTAGATTTGTGTGTTAGGTAGTTGTTGGGGAATTGTTAGTTTGGGGAATTGTTATTATATTACTGCACTGTCGGAACTAGAAGCACAAGCATTTCGCTACACTCGCATTAACATCTGCTAACCATGTGTATGTGACAAATCAAATTTTATTTGGTATTTAACGAATATGGCTATCTTCTGTATACCCCCCTACCATGTCACAACACAACTGATTGGCTCAAACACATTCAGAAGGAAAGAAATTCCACAAGTTAACTTTTAAGAAGGCACACCGGTTAATTGAAATGCATTTCAATGCACCTCATGAAGCTGGTTGAGAGAATGCCAGTAGTGTGCAAAGCTGTCATCAAGGCAAAGGGTGGCTATTTGAAGAATATAAAATATATTTTCATTTGTTTAACACTTTTTTTACTACATGATTCCATGTATGTTATTTCATAGTTTTGATGGCTTCACTATTATTCTATAATGTAGAAAATAGTAAAAAAATATAGAAAAACCCTGGAATGAGAAGGTGTTCTAAAACATTTGACTGGTAGTGTACGTGTTGTCTGACTTCCATGTGTTGTTGTTGTTACATTTAGACCGGTCGTCGGAGCTGGAAAGAGAGGTGCAGGAGCTGAGAGCCCAGCTGAGCAGGACATCTGTCCTCAGTGAGGTGGACGATCTCAGGAGGACTCTGGAGCTCAAAGACCGAGAGAGAACACAGCTGTGCAACCAGGTCGAGGTACGTGTGTATGTGCGCACGCGCGCGCGTCGATATGTAGGTGTGTGTTATGCATGTCTGCCTGAGTGAGGTTGAATCAGATTGTCTTTGTGCCACAGCTTCTGTTTGCTGCAAACGCTCTCTTGATCTGGTTAAATGTGCCAAGTAAGACAACAGTCAGAGTAGAACATCAATCGTCTAGCTAGTCATTTATCTGCCTCATAAAGCTGAGATCTGTCAGTTCACTGAGTGGAAATATCAAACGCTCCCCACTAAGCACAAAGATATAAACAACGTTGTAGTGGAAATATTTTTGACTTAATACAGGTATAGAGGATATATTTCCACGTTTTTTTTAGTCTGTGCTATCTTCACTGAATCTCTCTCTTTTCATCACCATCTCCCTACCCCAGGTGTTGTCGTCAGACCTGGCGAGGCGCGAGCAGCAACAGTTGAGGATGCTGGAGCAGTTGAAGGAGATCCAGGGCCGCTCGGAGGCGTGTGCTACCGAGAGGGCCCGGGCCCTGCTCAGGGCTGAGGAGGCTGAGGCCCGGCTCCAGGACAGCTCCACGAGGAGGGAGGAGCTGAAGACCAGAGCCCAGGAGGCAGTCAGACAGTGGAGGGCCAAGTGCAAGAGGATGGAGAGGGACATGGAGGAAATGAGGGGACAGGCCCAGCTGGACACGGAGAAAGCCAAACAGGTCTGTATTGAGACTGGGAGGTGACGGTGCATTGAAAGAGATGCATCGATGTAGGTTTTGTGGATGGCAATGTTTCTGATTAGAAGAGTGATCAACTGCACTCCTCTCAGTTACTCTTGTTTCTACATGGCGCCGGAGGAGATGGCCGCCGTTTTACGGTCTCCTAACCTATTGTGCTATTATGTGTTTCTTTTCGCGATATTTGTACATAATGCTTCTGCAACCATATCTTACGGAAGAAAAGAGCTTCTGGATATCAGGACAGCGATCACTCAACTTGGATTAGACAAAGATTTCTTCAACAACAACAACAAGCAGGACTCACACGATATTCTCCAAACACCCCACAGGGCAGACCTCCCAATTATCCGCAGAGGAAGAAGAGCCAGATGCCTCGTCCGGACCCACAGAAAGCAACAAGGAAAGCTGCCGTTACCGTCAATATTACTCGCCAACGTGCAATCATTGGACAATAAACTAGACGAGGTACGATCACGAATATTCTACTAACGGGACATCAAAAACTGTAGTATCCTATGCTTCATGGAATCGTGGCTGAATGACGACATGGATATTCAGCTAGCGGGATACTAAAACAGACCGGCAGGATAGAACAGCACACTCCGGTAAGACGAGGGGGGGTGGTCTGTGCATATTTGTAAAAAACAGCTGGTGCACGAAATCTAAGGAAGTCTCTAGATTTTGCTTGTCTGAAGTAGAGTATATTGTGATAAACTGCAGGCCACACTACTTGCCTAGAGGGTTCTCAGCTATACTTTTTGTGGCTGTTTATTTACCACCACAGACCGCACTTAGTCAGCTGTATAAGGAAATAAGCAAACAGGAAACCACTCAGCCAGAGGTGCTCCTAAGACCTTAATGCAGGGAAACTTAAATCAGTTCTACCAAATCTCTATCAACATGATACATGTGCAACCAGAGGGAAAAAAATTCTAGATCACATGTACTCCACACACAGAGACGCGTACAAAGCTCTCCCTCGCCCTCCGTTTGATATATCCGACCACAACTCTATCCTCCTGATTCCTGCTTACAAGCAAAAATTAAAGCAGGAAGCACCAGTGACTCGGTCTATATAAAAATGGTCAGATAAAGCAGATGCTAAACTACAGGACTGCTTTGCTATCACAGACTGGAACATGTTCCAGGATCCTTCCGATGACATTGAGGAATACACCACATCAGTCACTGGCTTTATCAACAAGTGCATTGAGGACATCGTCCCCACAGTGACTGTACGTACATACCCCAACCAGAAGGCATGGATTACAGGCAACATTCGCACTGAGATAAAGGGTAGAGCTGCCGCTTTCAAGGTGCGGGACTCTAACCCGGAAGCTTACTAGAAATCCCGCTATGCCCTGCGATGAACCATCAAACAGTGTCAAAGTGTCAATACAGGGCTACGATTGAATCATACTACACCGGCTCCAACGCTCGTCGGATGTGGCAGGGCTTGCAAACTATTACAGACGACAGAAGGAAGCCGCGAGCTGCCCAGTGACACGAGCCTACCAGACGAGCTAAATCACTTCTATGCTCGCTTCGAGGCAAGCAACACTGGGTCATGCATGAGAGAATCAGCTGTTCCGGACGACTGTGGACGACTCCGTAGCCGACGTGAGTAAGACCTTTAAACAGGTCAACATACACAAGGCTGCGGGGCCAGACGGATTACCAGGACGTGTGCTCCGGGCATGTGCTGACCAACCCGGCAGTTGTCTTCACTGACATTTTCAACATGTCCTTGATTGAGTTTGTAATACCAACATGCTTCAAGCAGACCACCATAGTCCCTGTGCCCAAGAACACAAAGGCAACCTGCCTAAATGACTACAGACCCGTAGCACTCACGTCCGTAGCCATGAAGTGTTTTGAAAGGCTGGTAATGGCTCACATCAACACCATTATCCCAGAAACCCTAGACCCACTCCAATTTGCATACCGCCCAAACAGATCCACAGATGATGCAATCTCTATTGCACTCCACACTGCCCTTTCCCATCTGGACAAAAGGAACACCTATGTGAGAATGCTGTTCATTGACTACAGCTCAGCGTTCTACACCATAGTACCCTCAAAGCTCATCACCAAACTAAGGAACCTGGGACTAAACACCTCCCTCTGCAACTGGATCCTGGACTTCCTGACAGGCCGCCCCCCAGGTGGTGAGGGTAGGTAGCCACGCTGATCCTCAACACTGGAGCTCCCCAGGGGTGCGTGCTCAGTCCCCTCCTGTACTCCCTGTTCACCCACGACTGCATGGCCAGGCACGACTCCAACACCATCATTAAGTTTGCTGACAACACAACAGTGGTAGGCCTGATCACCGACAACCATGAACAGCCAATAGGCAGGAGGTCAGAGACCTGGCCGGGTGGTGCCAGAATAACAACCTATCCCTCAACGTAACCAAGACTGAGGAGATGATTGTGGACTACAGGAAAAAGAGCACCGAGCACGTCCCCATTCTCATCGACGGGGCTGTAGTGGAGCAGTTTGAGAGCTTCAAATTCCTTGGTGTCCACATCAACAACAAACTAGAATGGTCCAAACACAACAAGACAGTCGTGAAGAGGGCACGACAAAGCCTAAGATTTGGCATGGGTCCTGAGATCCTCAAAAGGTTCTACAGCCTGGTACGCAAATTGCTCGGCCTCCGACCGCAAGGCACTTCAGAGGGTAGTACGTACGGCCCAGTACATCACTGGGCCAAAGCTGCCTGCAATCCAGGACCTCTACACCAGGCGGTGTCAGAGGAAGGCCCTAAAAATTGTCAAAGACCCCAGCCACCCCAGTCATAGACTGTTCTCTCAGCTACCGCATGGTAAGCGGTACCGACGTGCCAAGTCTAGGACAAAAAGGCTTCTCAACAGTTTTTACACCCAAGCCATAAGACTCCTGAACAGGTAACTAAATGGTTACCCGGGCTATTTGCATTGTGTGCCCCCCCATCCCACCCCTCTTTTACGCTGCTGCTACTCTCTGTTTATCTTATATGCATAGTCACTTTAACTATACATTCATGTACATACTACCTAAATTGGCCCGCACTAACCGGGCTATCTGCATTGTGTCCCACCACCCGCCAACCCCTCCTTTTACGCTTCTGCTTCTCTCTGTTCATCATATATGCATAGTCACTTTAACGATACCTACATGTACATACTACCTCATTAAGCCTGACTAACAGGTGTCTGTATATAGCCTTGCTACTCTTTTTTTCAAATGTCTTTTTACTGTTGTTTTATTTCTTTACTTACCTACACACACTTTTTTTTCGCACCATTGGTTTTTATTTTTTATTTTTATTTCACCTTTATTTAACCAGGTAGGCTAGTTGAGAACAAGTTCTCATTTGCAACTGCGACCTGGCCAAGATAAAGCATAGCAGTGTGAGCATACAACAAAGAGTTACACATGGAGTAAACAATTAACAAGTCAATAACACAGTAGAAAACAAAGGGGGGGTCTATATACAATGTGTGCAAAAGGCATGAGGTAGGCAAATAATTACAATTTTGCAGATTAACACTGGAGTGATAAAAGATCAGATGGTCATGTACAGGTAGAGATATTGGTGTGCAGAAGAGCAGAAAAGTAAATAAATAAAAACAGTATGGGGATGAGGTAGGTGAAAAGGGTGGGCTATTTACCAATAGACTATGTACAGCTGCAGCGATCGGTTAGCTGCTCAGATAGCTGATGTTTGAAGTTGGTGAGGGAGATAAAAGTCTCCAACTTCAGCGATTTTTGCAATTCGTTCCAGTCACAGGCTGCAGAGTACTGGAACGAAAGGCGGCCAAATGAGGTGTTGGCTTTAGGGATGATCAGTGAGATACACCTGCTGGAGCGCGTGCTACGGATGGGTGTTGCCATCGTGACCAGTGAGCTGAGATAAGGCGGAGCTTTACCTAGCATAGACTTGTAGATGACCTGGAGCCAGTGGGTCTGGCGACGAATATGTAGCGAGGGCCAGCCGACTAGAGCATACAAGTCGCAGTGGTGGGTGGTATAAGGTGCTTTAGTGACAAAACGGATGGCACTGTGATAGACTGCATCCAGTTTGCTGAGTAGAGTGTTGGAAGCCATTTTGTAGATGACATCGCCGAAGTCGAGGATCGGTAGGATAGTCAGTTTTACTAGGGTAAGCTTGGCGGCTTGAGTGAAGGAGGCTTTGTTGCGGAATAGAAAGCCGACTCTTGATTTGATTTTCGATTGGAGATGTTTGATATGAGTCTGGAAGGAGAGTTTGCAGTCTAGCCAGACACCTAGGTACTTATAGACGTCCACATATTCTAGGTCGGAACCATCCAGGGTGGTGATGCTAGTCGGGCATGCAGGTGCAGGCAGCGACCGGTTGAAAAGCATGCATTTGGTTTTACTAGCGTTTAAGAGCAGTTGGAGGCCACGGAAGGAGTGTTGTATGGCATTGAAGCTTGTTTGGAGGTTAGATAGCACAGTGTCCAAAGACGGGCCGAAAGTATATAGAATGGTGTCGTCTGCGTAGAGGTGGATCAGGGAATCGCCCGCAGCAAGAGCAACATCATTGATATACACAGAGAAAAGAGTCGGCCCGAGAATTGAACCCTGTGGCACCCCCATAGAGACTGCCAGAGGACCGGACAGCATGCCCTCCGATTTGACACACTGAACTCTGTCTGCAAAGTAATTGGTGAACCAGGCAAGGCAGTCATCCGAAAAACCGAGGCTACTGAGTCTGCCGATAAGAATATGGTGATTGACAGAGTCGAAAGCCTTGGCAAGGTCGATGAAGACGGCTGCACAGTACTGTCTTTTATCGATGGCGGTTATGATGTCGTTTAGTACCTTGAGTGTGGCTGAGGTGCACCCATGACCGGCTCGGAAACCAGATTGCACAGCGGAGAAGGTACGGTGGGATTCGAGATGGTCAGTGACCTGTTTGTTGACTTGGCTTTCGAAGACCTTAGATAGGCAGGGCAGGATGGATATAGGTCTGTAACAGTTTGGGTCCAGGGTGTCTCCCCCTTTGAAGAGGGGGATGACTGCGGCAGCTTTCCAATCCTTGGGGATCTCAGACGAGATGAAAGAGAGGTTGAACAGGCTGGTAATAGGGGTTGCGACAATGGTGGCAGATAGTTTCAGAAATAGAGGGTCCAGATTGTCAAGCCCATCTGATTTGTACTGGTCCAGGTTTTGCAGCTCTTTCAGAACATCTGCTATCTGGATTTGGGTAAAGGAGAACCTGGAGAGGCTTGGGCGAGGAGCTGCGGGGGGGGCGGAGCTGTTGGCCGAGGTTGAAGTAGCCAGGCGGAAGGCATGGCCAGCCGTTGAGAAATGCTTATTGAAGTTTTCGATAATCATGGATTTATCAGTGGTGACCGTGTTACCTAGCCTCAGTGCAGTGGGCAGCTGGGAGGAGGTGCTCTTGTTCTCCATGGACTTCACAGTGTCCCAGAACTTTTTGGAGTTGGAGCTACAGGATGCAAACTTCTGCCTGAAGAAGCTGGCCTTAGCTTTCCTGACTGACTGCGTGTATTGGTTCCGGACTTCCCTGAACAGTTGCATATCACGGGGACTATTCGATGCTATTGCAGTCCGCCACAGGATGTTTTTGTGCTGGTCGAGGGCAGTCAGGTCTGGGGTGAACCAAGGGCTGTATCTGTTCTTAGTTCTGCATTTTTTGAACGGAGCATGCTTATCTAAAATGGTGAGGAAGTTACTTTTAAAGAATGACCAGGCATCCTCAACTGATGGGATGAGGTCAATGTCCTTCCAGGATACCCGGGCCAGGTCGATTAGAAAGGCCTGCTCACAGAAGTGTTTTAGGGAGCGTTTGACAGTGATGAGGGGTGGTCGTTTGACTGCGGCTCCGTAGCGGATACAGGCAATGAGGCAGTGATCGCTGAGATCCTGGTTGAAGACAGCGCAGGTGTATTTGGAGGGCCAGTTGGTCAGGATGACGTCTATGAGGGTGCCCTTGTTTACAGAGTTAGGGTTGTACCTGGTGGGTTCCTTGATGATTTGTGTGAGATTGAGGGCATCTAGCTTAGATTGTAGGACTGGCGGGGTGTTAAGCATATCCCAGTTTAGGTCACCTAACAGAACAAACTCTGAAGCTAGATGGGGGGCGATCAATTCACAAATGGTGTCCAGGGCACAGCTGGGAGCTGAGGGGGGTCGGTAGCAGGCGGCAACCGTGAGAGACTTATTTCTGGAGAGAGTAATTTTCAAAATTAGTAGTTCGAACTGTTTGGGTATGGACCTGGAAAGTATGACATTACTTTGCAGGCTATCTCTGCAGTAAACTGCAACTCCTCCCCCTTTGGCAGTTCTATCTTGACGGAAGATGTTATAGTTGGGTATGGAAATCTCTGAATTTTTGGTGGCCTTCCTGAGCCAGGATTCAGACACAGCAAGGACATCAGGGTTAGCAGAGTGTGCTAAAGCAGTGAGTAAGTCAAACTTAGGGAGGAGGCTTCTGATGTTGACATGCATGAAACCAAGGCTTTTTCGAACACAGAAGTCAACAAATGAGGGTGCCTGGGGACATGCAGGGCCTGGGTTTACCTCCACATCACCCGCGGAACAGAGCCTGTAAGTAAGCATTTCACTGTAAGGTATACACTTGTTGTATTCGGCGCACGTGACAAATAAACTTTGATTTGATTAAGCTTTCTAATAGCCAAAGAGCAGCTGCCAAAGCGTTTTTCGGACTCATACTGGCCTTATGAGGCTGAAGAACACAAGGCTAGTATACAGAGGTTTGGAAGCGGGAGCTGCTAGATCTACTGAGGCTGCTGGTATGGCTGGCTGGGCTTAGCTAAGTGATGAGCTGTAGTCAGTCAGCCAGGCGTTATTAGTGTGAATGTCACCACTCTGTTTTTTTTCTGCGCTATGAGTCACCTCAAAACTCTCTCCCCAGCAGCAGCTGACTGACTGACTGACTCACACCTGGCTCGCTCTCTACGTGACAAGAATGAATACCCTGAATAATTTCTCCTCTTAATAAATTAGGAGGCAGAGAATGAAGTGCTCAATTAACTGATTAGGAGTGGCGCTCTGAGCTGGGAGAAAGCCTTGCAGACAGTCTCTCAGACAGCAGATTAGACAGTGGGGTGATTTGTAAGAGTTGGATCAGAGACGGAAAGGCAAACCAATCTTTCTTAAACAGACCGGGGCTAGGCCTATAGCCTTAATACAAATCTGAGCTGAGCGACAGCTTTTCACTATCTACGATGAAGCTGGTGTTTGCACTTTAAATACATTGTCCTCTTCACTTCTCCCCCTTCGTTTGTCTTACTCTCATCCCTCTCTTTCGCTCTTATTTTCCCCTCTCCTCCTTTTTCACCTCTCTCCTCCCTCTCCTCTCCCCCCAGGCATGTAAGGAGAGAGAGCTGTCCCAGGCCCAGCTGAAAGCCTTCTCCCAGCAGACAGAAGGGGTGCGCAGGGAGCTAGCGGAGGTGCTGGGGCGTCTGGCTCGGAGCGAGGAAGAGGTGCTCCGTAAAGACGTGGAGCTGTCGGAGACTCGGGCACGTCACCTGGGCTTAGAGCAGGAAGTGAGGGAGGCCTCCATAGCCCTGGAGGAGGAGGCCCAGCGGCAGTCTGTCCTGCAGGTTAGGCTGAGAGAGGAGAACCAGAGTCTGGAGGAGAGGGCTGAGGCTGTGGCCCGACGCAGCCAGAGAGACCAGGAGGTAGGCAACTTCATAGCAGAGTCTGAAAGGGAACCCTATTCCCTAATATACAGTTGAAGTGGGAAGTTTACATACACCTTAGCCAAATACATTTAAACTCACTTTTTCACAATTCCTGACATTTAATCCCAGTAAATATTTTATGTTTTAGGTCAGTTAGGATCACCACTTTATTTTAAGAATGTGAAATGTCAGAATAATAGTAGAGACAATTATTTATTTCAGCTTTTATTTCTTTCATCACATTCCCAGTGGGTCAGAAGTTTACATACACTCAATTAGTATTTGGTAGCATTGCCTTTAAATTGTTTAACCTGGGTCAAATGTTTCGGGTAGCCTTCCACAAGCTTCCCACAATAAGTTGGGTGAATTGTGGCCCATTCCTCCTGACAGAGCTGGTGTAACTGAGTCAGGTTTGTAGGCATCCTTGCTCGCACACGCTTTTTCAGTTCCGCCCACACATTTTCTATGGGATTGAGGTCAGGGCTTTGTGATAGCCACTCCAATACCTTGACTTTGTTTTCCTTAAGCCATTTTGACACAACTTTGGAAGAATGCTTGGGGTCATTGTCCATTTGGAAGACCCATTTGCAACCAAGCTTTAACTGATGTCTTGAGATGTTGCTTCAATATATCCACAATATTGTCCTACCTCATGATACCATCTATTTTGTGAAGTGCACCAGTCCCTCCTGCAGCAAAGCACCCCCACAACATGATGCTGCCACCCCCGTGCTTCACAGTTGGGGTGGTGTTCTTCGGCTTGCAAGCCTCCCCCTTTTTCCTCCAAATATAACGATGGTCATTATGGCCAAACAGTTCTATTTTTGTTTCATCAGACCAGAGGACATTTCTCCAAAAAGTACTGTCTTTGTCCCCATGTGCAGTTGCAAACGTAGTCTGGCTTTTTTATGGTGGTTTTGGAGCAGTGGCTTCTTCCTTGCTGAGCGGCCTTTCAGGTTATGTCGATATAGGACTCGTTTTACTGTGGATGAAGATACTTTTGTACCTGTTTCCTCCAGCATCTTCACAAGGTCCTTTGCTGTTGTTCTGGGATTGATTTGCACTTTTCGCACCAAGGTACGTTCATCTCTAGGAGACAGAACGCGTCTCCTTCCTGAGCGGTATGGCGGCTGCGTGGTCCCATGGTGTTTATACTTGCATACTATTGTTTGTACAGATGAGCGTGGTACCTTCAGGCGTTTGGAAATTGCTCCCAAAGGATGAACCAGACTTGTGGAGGTCTACTATTTTTTTTCTGAGGTCTTGGCTGATTTCTTTAGATTTTCCCATGATGTCAAGCAAAGAGGCACTGAGTTTGAAGGTAGGCCTTGAAGTACATCCACAGGTACACCTCCAATTGACTCAAATGATGTCAATTAGCCTATCAGAAGCTTGTAAAGCCATGACACCATTTTCTGGAATTTCCCGAGATGTTTTGAAGGCACAGTCAAGTGTATGTAAACTTATGACCCACTGGAATTGTGATACAGTGAATTATAAGTGAAATAATCTGTCTGTAAACAGTTGTTGGAAAACTTACTTGTGTCATGCACAAATTAGATGTCCTAACCGACTTGCCAAAACTATAGTTTGTTAACAAGAAATTTGTGGAGTGGATGAAACACTTAGGTTGGAGTCATTAAAACTAGTGTATGTAAACCTCCGACTTCACCTGTATTGAACTGCTTTTCCCCAGGGTCTAGACATGAAAACTTTGGGCTTTGTATGAATTAATATATGAAATATGAATGAACTAAGCATAAAGTGACTTTCATTTCTAAGGAGTTACATAGCCTCCAGGCAGCCATGAAGGAGTTAACCTCCGCCCGTGCCCAGCTCACCACCCGTCTATCTGAGGAGGCGGCGCTCAGGACAGAGCTCCAGAGGAGTGGGGTGGAGGGGGCAGTGCGGCTGGCCGCAGCCCAGGAGCTGAGGGCTTCCCTGGGGCAGCAGCTGGAGCTGGAGAGGGAGGTGCACCAGAGGGAGCTGGCCAGTCTCAGAGCCACTGTGCAGAACGGCAGGACCAAGCAGGATAGAGACATACAGGAGACACTACGACTCTGTATGAAGGAGAGGAATGAGATGGAGCATCACCTCAAGGAGATCAAGGTAGCCCGGGGCTAGGTGATCTTAGCCCGGGGCTAGGTGGTTTTAGCCCGGGGCTCGGTGATTTTAGCCCGGGGCTAAGTGAGTGTTCACACTTGCAAATTGTTAAGTGAGCTAGCACCAACCTTAACCCAAGGCTAGCTGCTCCTGCTCCGGAGCAGAGTTGGCACCGACTTTCCAGGGTTAGCCCCAGAAACACATTGCCAAAATAGCCAGTATGAAACGGTGTCAAGAACAGCCTAGAATGCTTTTACTGTTCAATCACAAAAGCAGCACATTCACTTAATCGATATATGCTCGTGATGCCTGCATGTTATTTTGATAAGTAAACTCATATAATTTGAATCCTTCCAACTAACACGACAAACTCTACAGCTGGAACGGCAGCAAACGCTCCATTTTCCTCCGTTATAGCTTTTCTATTGACATTTTAATTGCATGTTACCATGATAATAATATTGTCACATGATTCCGCCTGGATCATGCACAGCATTCTCTGTACGGGGCGAGATTGATTTTCAAAAGAGAGCAAGGTTTATACAAACCATAACTGTTAGAAATCAAATGCTAGACCAATGTCTGTTAACCCAGGGCTTTGGAATACAAGTGGGAATCCTTGTATCATCCAGAGTTAAAGCTTAGCCCAGGGTTAACAAATGCTTGTGTAAACACAGGCTAAGCTAGCCCAGGGCCGGGCTAACCTGGGGCTAAGAACAATGAAGTGTAGAGTAGTCCTCACAGTTCGTGTATCGTATATTCTCCACTGCTTGTTATTATCTTTATAATAGCTGTGGATATTTTATCCCCTTGTAATTAATATTAATTAATTACAGGGGCTAAAATCTGTTGTTCTGCCCCTGAACAAGGCAGTTAAGCCACTGTTCCTAGGCCGTCATTGAAAATAAGAATTTGTTATTAACTGACTTGCCTAGTTAAATAAAGGTAAAATAAATATTTCTTCCTTGTAATTAACCTTGGTGGAACTTGATTCTTCAACAAAATATTTGAACAACGTCAAGGTAACCCAACCGTAAAGTTAGATAATTGTTATCTGGCATCGATCCCGATGAAGTGGGAATTTCTCAGGAAAATTCTGTTTTTCTTTAATGTCATTTCAATTTCCTCCTCTTTGCCTATCCATGCAGTCCCAGACCTCACACGCCCAGTGCTTTGAGCCCGGGTGAATCTAGGACAGTAGGTTCCTACAGGCTAGATGTGGATAGGAAGGCCTGAATATTTACCCTCTGCTTCGCCCCTTCCCTTCAGTGTGACTAGCTCATCAAGGCAGCTAGGCAAATAGGGGCTTGGACCCCCCTGAAATCCACACACACCTGAGTAGAAGCTGTTCAGGGTCCTGTTGGTTCCATACTTGGTGCATCGGTACCACTTGCCGTGCGGTGCCAGAGAGAACAGCCTATGACTTGGGTGGCTGGAGTCTTTCCCTTCCTTCTCTGAGCTCATGTTCACAATCCTCCATCTTCCTTTCCTCGCTTCCTAAAAACACTGGAATAAAACCTCCAACGTCGCTCCCCCCAGACCTTCTCCTGTGTTTTTTTAAAAGGTTAGAGAGGGTTTCCAATTTTAACCCATTTTATTTATTATTTCATTTTTTGTAACACGTTTTGCGCATCCTCCCTGCAGGCGGATGCCGCGTCGGACAAGGAGCTGGTGAGAGCTCTGCGTGTGAAGCTGGACAGGATGAAGACTGAGTGTGACCGGATGACAGAGGAGCTGAGCGAAGGAGAGGAGCAATGCTCACACCTCCGCAGGAAATACCAGCTACTCAAGCAGGAGCTGGACGACAAGGTGAGCCCCAAAGGGTTTTCCCCAAAGACGTAGATAGAAGACAGTAGGTAGCTGTTAACCACAGATCGAGGATCAGCTTAATGCTGGGCTTGAACAAATGCCTTCACAGCCTATATGACCACAGACAGTTTTACCTACAGTACTAAAGAAGATCATTGTATTTATCTAAGTAACTAAAGGCCTGCTGGCTCAGTATCCACTGAGTGGCCTAGTTCCAATTAACGTTACACACACAGACACTTTAAAATCTGGACCCCTACAAATCAGCTGGGCTAGACAATCTAGGACCCTCTCTTTCTAAAATTAGCAACCCCTATTACTAGCCTGTTCAACCTCTCTTTCGTATCGTCTGAGATCCCTGAAGATAGGAAAGCTGCTGCGGTCATCCCCCTCTTGAAAGGGGGAGACACTCTAGACCCAAACTGTTACAGACCCATATCTATCCTACCCTGCCTTTCTAAAGTCTTCGAAAGCCAAGTAAACAAACAGATCACCGACCATTTTGAATCCCACCGTACCTTCTCCGCTATGCAATCTGGTTTCAGAGCTGGTCATGGGTGCACCTCAGCCACGCTTAAGGTCCTAAACGATATAACCGCCAGCGATAAAAGACAATACTGTGCAGCCGTCTTCATCGACCTGGCCAAGGCTTTCGACTCTGTCAATCACTGTATTCTTATCGGCAGACTCTCAACAGCCTTGGTTTCTCGAAAGATTGCCTCACCTGGTTCACCAACTACTTCTCAGACATAGTTCAGTGTGTCAAATCGGAGGGTCTGTTGTCCGGACCTCTGGCAGTCTCTATGGGGGTGCCACAGGGTTCAATTCCCGGGCCAACTCTTTTCTCTGTATACAGCAGCTCTTGCTGCTAGTGATTCTCTGATCCACCTCTACGCAGATGACACCTTTCTGTATACTTCTGGCCCTTCTTTGGACACTGTGTTAACAAACCTCCAGACAAGCTTCAATGCCATACAACACTCCTTCCGTGGCCTCCAACTGCTCTTAAATGCAAGTAAAACTAAATGCATGCTCTTCAACCGATCGCTGCCTGCATCCGCCCGCCCGTCTAGCATCACTACTCCGGACGGTTCTGACTTAGAATATGTGGATAACTACACATACCTAGGTGTCTGGTTAGACTGTAAACTGTCCTTCCAGACTCACATTAAGCATCTCCAATCCAAAATTAAATCTAGAATCAGCTTCCTATTTCGCAACAAAGCATCCTTCACTTATGCTGCCAAACATACCCTCGTAAAACTGACTATCCTACCGATCCTTGACTTCGGCGATATCATTTACAAAATAGCCTCCAACTCTACTCAGCAAATTGGATGCAGTCTATCACAGTGCCATCTGTTTTGTCACCAAAGCCCCATATTCTACCCACCACTGCAACCTGTATGTTCTCGTTAGCTGGCCCTCACTTCATATTCGTTGCCAAACCCACTGGCTCCAGTTCATCTATAAGTCTTTGCTAGGTAAATCCCTGCCTTATCTCAGCTCACTCGTCACCATAGCAGCACCCACCCGTAGCACGCGCTCCAGCATGTATATTTCACTGGTCATCCCCAAAGCCAATTCCCCCTTTGGCCGCCTTTCCTTCCAGTTCTCTGCTGACAATGACTGGAACGAAATGCAAAAATTACTGAAGCTGGAGTCTTACATGTCCCTCACTAACTTTAAGCATCAGCTGTCAGAGCAGCTTACCGATCATTGCACCTGTATGTACACAGCCCATCTGTAGATATCCTCATCCAACTACCTCATCCCCATATTGTTATTTATTTTTTTGCTCCTTTGCACCCCAGTATCTTTACTTGCACATTCATCTTCTGCAGATCTATCACTCCAGTGTTTAATTGCTAAATTGTCATTATTTTGCCACTATAGCCTATTTATTGCCTTACCTCCCTAATCTTACTACATTTGCACACACTGTATATAGATGTTTCTATTGTGTTATTGACTGTACGTTTGTTTATCCCATGTGTAACTCTGTGTTGTTTGTGTCACACTGCTTTTCTTTATCTTGCCCAGGTCGCAGTTGCAAATGAGAACTTGTTCTCAACTAGCCTAGCTGTTTAAATAAAGGTCAAATAAAAAATAACTGATCCACACACAGCCTCCCTCTCCCTCTGGCCGGTTAGTTTACATTGACATATTGATTAATGTATCTCCATAGAGACCCAGAGAGTATTGACTGTATGGGGAGGTGGAGCTGACACTGGAACGTTTCAAGTGGAGAGTGAGGTCCGATGTTCGCGGTTGTCTCTGCCCAACCTGTCCATCCGTCTGACTGTTTTTCTATGGGGTCTCTTCTGTTGTGATGTTGGAAATGGAAGCTTGGCCAAACTTTCATTATTGCATTGTCCTCCACATAGAGGAAGACCAAGCTGCAATAACCACAGTTGTAATCTTGAGTCACCTCTCTCTCTGTCTCGCTCTCGCTCTCTCTCTCCTTTTTCCGGCCTCCAGGTGAAGTGCATGGTTCAGGGAGAGGAACGGAGGCGTGGCTCAGAGGAGGCGACACTAGCGACACTAGAGGACAGACTGTCTCGTCTGGACACTGAACAGGAATCCATCCTCAGTTCTGTAGCAGAGGAGATAGATGCTGCCTGCAGAGCACTGTTCAAGGACTCCCAGGACAAACTTAAAGTAAACACACACCATCAACTATTCCCGATAGGCACACACTCACACACACCTGTACCTATTCCGTACTCACACCCCTACACACCCAAACGTGTTCCATACACACGTACTATTGCCTACTCATCCTTTGTTATTCCAAACACACACATTCACATTCTTCTTTATCCAATACATGCACTCCTACACACCCTTGCCTATTCCTCACACACACCCATACCTATTCCTCACACACACTTTAACACACCCATACCTATTCCTCACACACACCCATACCTATTCCTCACACACACTTTAATACACCCATACCTATTCCTCACACACACTTTAATACACCCATACCTATTCCTCACACACACTTTAATACACCCATACCTATTCCTCACACACACTTTAACACACCCATACCTATTCCTCACACACACCCATACCTATTCCTCACACACACTTTAACACACCCATACCTATTCCTCACACACACCCATACCTATTCCTCACACACACTTTAACACACCCATACCTATTCCTCACACACACCCATACCTATTCCTCACACACACTTTAATACACCCATACCTATTCCTCACACACACTTTAATACACCCATACCTATTCCTCACACACACTTTAACACACCCATACCTATTCCTCACACACACCCATACCTATTCCTCACACACACTTTAACACACCCATACCTATTCCTCACACACACTTTAACACACCCATACCTATTCCTCACACACACCCATACCTATTCCTCACACACACTTTAATACACCATACCAATTCCTCACACACACCCATACCTATTCCTCACACACACTTTAATACACCCATACCTATTCCTCACACACACCCATACCTATTCCTCACACACACCCATACCTATTCCTCACACACACTTTAACACAACCTTACCTATTCCTCACACACACCCATACCTATTCCTCAGACACACCCATACCTATTCCTCACGCACACTTTAATACACCATACCAATTCCTCACACACACCCATACCTATTCCTCACACACACTTTAATACACCCATACCTATTCCTCACACACACCCATACCTATTCCTCACACACACTTTAATACACCCATACCTATTCCTCACACACACTTTAACGCAACCTTACCTATTCCTCGCACACACCCATTCCTATTCCTCACACACACTTTAACACCCATCACAAAAGCGGCACATTCACTTAATTGACATATGCTCGTGATGCCTGCACGTTATTTTGATAAGTAAACTCATACCATTTAATCCTTCCAACTAAAGCTACAAAGTCTACAGCTGGAACCGCAGCAAATGCTCCATTTTCCTCCGTTATCAAATCACATTTTGTCACATGCGCCGAATACAACAGGTGCAGACGTTACAGTGAAATGCTTACTTACAAGCCCTTAACCAACAATGCAGTTTTAAGAACATTACCCCCCCCAAAAATAAAAGTAATAAATAAATAAAGAGCAGCAGTAAAATAACAATTGTGGGGCTATATACAGGGGGTACCGGGACAGAGTCAATATGCAGGGGGCACCAATGTGTAGTAATATGTACATGTAGGTAGAGTTATTATAGTGACTATGCATAGATAATAACAGAGAATAGCAGCAGTGTAAAGGGGGGGGGGGGGCAATGCAAATAGTCTGGGTAGTCATTTGATTAGTGTTTAGGAGTCTTATGGCTTGGGGGTAGTAGCTGTTTTGAAGCCTCTTGGACCGAGACTTGGCGCTCCGGTACCACTTGCTGTGCGGTAGCTGAGAGAACAGGCTATGACTAGGGTGGCTGGAGTCTTTGACAATTTTTGGGCCTTCCTCTGACACTGCCTGGCATAGAGGTCCTGGATGGCAGGAAGCTTGGCCCCAGTGATGTAGTGGGACGTACGCACTACCTTCTGTAGTGCCTTGCGGTCGGAGTCCGAGCAGTTGCCATACCAGGCAGTGATGCAACCTGTCAGGATAATCTCTATGGTGCAGCTGTAGAACCTTTTGAGAATTTCAAGACCCATGCCAAATCTTTTCAGTCTCCAGAAGGGGAATAGGTTTTGTCGTGCCTTCTTCACGACTGTCTTGGTGTGATTGGACCTTGGACGGCAGATAGCCTAGTGGTTAGAGCGTTGGGCCAGTAACCGAAAGGTTGCTGGATTGAATCCCTGAGCTGACAAGGGAAAAAATCTGTCGTTCTGCCCCTGAACAAGGCAGTTAATCCACTGTTCCCCGGTAGGCTGTCATTGTAAATAAGAATTTGTTCTTCACTGACCTGCCTATTTAAATAAATAAATAAATAAATGTTAGTTTGTTGGTGATGTGGACACCAAGGAACTTGAAGCTCTCAACCTGCTCCACCTCAGCCCAGTCAATGAGACTGGGGGCGTGCTCGGTCCTTCTTTTCCTGTAGTCCACAGTCATCTCCTTTGTCTTGATCACGTTGAGGGACAGGTTGTTGTCCTTGCTCTACACGGTCAGGTCTCTGTCCTCCTCCCTATAGGCTGTCTCATTGTTGTCGATCAGGCCTACCACTGTTGGCAAACTTAATGATGGTTTTGGAGTCGTGCCTGGCCTTGCGGTCATGAGTGAACAGGGATTACAGGAGGGGGCTGAGCACGCACCCTTGAGGGGCCCCCGTGTTGAGGATCAGCATGGTGGATGTGTTGTTACCTACCCTTACCACCTGGGGGCGGCCCGTCAGGAAGTCCAGGATCCAGTTGCAGAGGGAGGTGTTTAGTCCCAGGGTCCTTAGCTTATTGATGAGCTTTGAGGGCACTATGGTGTTGAACACTGAGCTGTAGTCAATGAATAGCATTCTCACATAGGTGTTCCTTTTGTCCAGGTGGGAAAGGGCAGTGTGGAGTGCAATAGAAGATTGCATCTCTGGATCTGTTTGAGCGGTATACAAATTGGAGTGGGTCTAGCGCTTCTGGGATAATGGTGTTGATGTGAGCCATGACCAGCCTTTCAAAGCACTTCATGACTACAGACGTGAGTGCTACGGGTCTGTAGTCATTTACGCAGGTTACCTTGGTATTCTTGGGCACAGGAACTATGGTGGTCTGCTTTAAACATGTTGGTATTACGGACTCAGACAGGGAGAGGTTTGAAAATGTCAGTGAAGATACTTGCCAGTTGGTCAGCGCATGCTCTGAGTACACGTCCTGGTAATCCATCTGGCCCTGCGGCCTTGTGAATGTTGACCTATTAAAGGTCTTACTTACATCGGCTGCGGAGAGCGTGATCACACAGTCTTCCGGAACAGCTGATACTCTCATGCATGTTTCAGTGTTATTTGCCTCGAAGCGAGCAAAGAAGTAATCTAGCTTGTCTGGTAGGCTTGTGTCTGATAGGCTCGTGTCATGGCTTTTCTATTGACATTTAATTGCATGTTACCATGCCTATTGTATGTAACACCCTCACCTATTTCTCACACACTTTAACACACCCTCACCTATCCCTCACACACTTTAACACACCTTCACCTATCCCTCACACACACCCTTACCTATTCCTCACACACTTTAACCTAAACCCGTAGCGGTGTTGTTAGAGAGGTGTAAAGATAAAGGTTTCTATTGGGTCAAAAGGCAGGTATTTACTGCTGATATGAATAGTGTAGGAGAGAGAGTCGTGCTACCAGACAGACACACACATCAGCAGGAGAGACTGCCTAGTGTAGGCTGTTTGCCAGACAGACACACACATCAGCAGGAGAGACCTCCTAGTGTAGCCTGTTTGTCAGACAGACACACACATCAGCAGGAGAGACTGCCTAGTGTAGCCTGTTTGCCAGACAGACACACACATCAGCAGGAGAGACTGCCTAGTCTAGCCTGTTTGCCAGACAGCCAGTGGATAAGACACACCACATATACACAAGTCACAGCACAGGAGTAGCCCAACCAAGAATAGCTCATACTGTAATAATGATTAGAGTGACTCCGAGCTCTATCTACATTAGATGATTTGCAATAATCTGTATTCATTCACAGAGTGAAGAGTGAGTTGGTAGCATGTGTGTTTGTTTGGAGTCCAAAACATAAAAGGCCTTTAAATGTCCCAGTCTCTTAGGACAATACAAAATATTCCCACAAACCCTGTCCTGTTCCCCCTCCGATGAGTTTAACGAACCCAGTTAGCCCTCTTTGCTCCAGCATATAGATTTTCCAATATGCACCGAGGCGAGTCGGCCTAATGCAATGTTCATCTGTAATTTGTCATGTTATAAAGGAGTCAAACTGTGTCAAGGATTTGGGCTAATGAGGGGGATCATTAAAGTTAAAGGTTAGAGAGGAACAAGCGGCATTAAGCTGCCTTTCATCAACTATTACATAACTATTAACACCTCCTTCATCTGACCCCTCTCCACCTTCTTCCTCATCTTCTTCATCCTCCCCCTCCTCCTCCTCTCTACTCCCCCTCTTCTCTCTCTTTCTGGAGGAGTTTTGAACAAGCAGCTGTTTCTGTAGGCAGTATGCATCTCACACCCTGCTCCGACATCACTGCTCTGCTGCCTGTTCTGTCTTTCTTTCATTTCACCTGGGTGCTGTCTGTCAAACAGAGCTTTTTACTCCTCCTATATATTAGCCTCCCAACATTACACATTGGGCTTTTGATCGCTAAAGGGTACAGGGAGAGGAAGGGGCAGGTTGCTACCTCTGTACATGATCACACACTTTCACACAGTTGTAGACGCACGTACGCACATGCAGGAAAGCAAGCACACACACACACACACGTACACACCGTCTGTTATGCCCAACTCTGTCTGCCACTGCTGACCCACGCAGAGACGCAGGCTGTGTTGACAGCAGAAGGGTATGTCAGGGGAGCAAATGGTTTCTTTTTTTATGTGACAGTCAGAGAATGTTGTGTGTCTCTCCCAACTGTGTGTGTGATGTTGCTGGAAATGGCCATTTATAGCTCCCACTCACCGTTCTGAGGTAGGAGCGGTTTAGGGATCTGGGATTTCTACACCTTCAAATCTTGATGGTTTCCAAACTTCTAGAACTAACTGTCTTTGTTATGTCTAGGCCATATCCCTCAATCCTGGACTCCAGAAAGACCCTCATCGCTGGTTGGCTGAGACTAAGGTACACTACATTATCCATCTTTTATGGAGATACTTTCAAAGCATTGACCCACCTGTCGCTACTGGGAGAAACTGACAATTCATCAGGTTTTTTTCAGGTGTGAATGTGAGAGACTGAGAAACAACCTGCGTGTGTGACATTGTGGGTATGACTGCATTATGAAATGAGGGTGTGTGTGTGTGTGTGTGTGTGTGTGTGTGTGTGTGTGTGTGTTCCAGACCAAGCTGCGTTGGCTATGTGAGGAGGTGTCTGTCCATGAGGCCAGAGAGAGAAAGCTGCGTCGGCAGGTCCAGCAGGACAGAGAACAGCTGAAAGGACTGAGACAGAGCAGAGACTCTGAAAGACAGGCCCTGCTACAGAGACTGGACCAGCAGGAGAAACTACTGCACTCCATCAGCACAGAGAAGAAAGGTAGGGCTGGATCCGATTGATTGATTGATTCATTGATTGAGGGCCAACTTCTAAAGCTCCCATACATCAGTTTAAGAGCAATATGGGCTCATTCAGGTTTTTTCTGTTCCATCTAGACGGTTGCTAATGAATTGTCCGACATGTAGCAAGCCTCATTATGGTTGTGTTTCTATCTGCTCGAGTGTCCTTTTTTGTCTGTAGTTCTTAATTTGTGTTCATTTCTGCAAATGCGCTTGGTTTGTTCCTCTCATTTCTTCCTCCCACACATTCACATCCACACAGGGAAGCTCTTCTCTCTCCCAGTTTCTAAACTAAACTCTTGATAATGAGTTAGAGAAGGGGGACCCAGCAGAGCAGGTTTCATCACAACAACCAGGGGAACCTCCGTCTAATTCTGAGCTCCCTCCTCCCTCTGTTTTACACAGACTGAAGGACTGACAGACAAAGACCTAATCAACCAGTCTCTCTCATGCAGACGTGCTGTTCTGGCCGGAACAGCGTGGCATTGTGGGGGGGGGCTCAGTTACGGTTACGAATTGCTGTTATTTTGGACAATATTATATCAATACTTCAATATTTTTTTTTGCTAGGTAGCGTTATCTAATCGACTGTATCTGCGCAAAAACTGTGGTCATTTTCATCGTACAGCTACTTTGTTCTCCATCTTCTATTTAAATAGGGAGATAGTCTAGCGGTTAAGAGCGTTGGTCCAGTAATCGAAAGGTTGCTGGTTCGAATCCCCGAGCCGACTAGAGCCCCGTTTCCACTGGCACTTAAAATTAGGGCCAAATTCGAGCTGGTTCAAGGGAAACCAGGGCCAGCGCAGCCCGGTTTCACAACTTGATTAGAATTCTGGTTGGTGACGCCGTTACTATGCAACCACCAGCGGATCACTGCTGGATGCTAACAGGTTTAGCTAGGTCGTCTGGGCTTGTGGCTGTTAGCAAGCACATGGGCAAGCAGTACTGCAGTAGTCAAACATAACATGAATTACCACCATAGCATGATCCTTGATTCATTTTTGTGCTACACAATAAACTTATTTATGAGAACAGCCAGCCCTCTAATGGTAGCTACCTAACGTTAGCTAGCAAATCAGCTTGAAACAAGCTCGCTAGCTAGCAGGAATTATAGCTGGCCAGGTCGTATTGAAAGGCTAGCTAGCTACATCATATCAAACCTGTCTTCTAGTTCGCTTGATTAGCTAGCTAGCTAATAAGCAACGCCATGGCCAGCAAGGTAGTAATTAAATTAAGTAATTAAGCTAAATGCGTGGCTCTGAGTCTGGCTGGCAATGGTTGGAGTTTGGGTTAACGTTAATTACAGCATGGTGAGGGTGAATTACATTCATCAACATCTTGCTAGCTAGCAACATTAGCGAAGCCAGGCTTTTCTGTTCCATCTAGACGGTTGCTAATGAATTGTCCGACATGTAGCAAGCCTCATTATGTTTGTGTTCTATCTGCTCGAGTGTCCTTGTTTTTGTCTGTAGTTCTTAATTTGTGTTCATTTCTGAAAATGCATAACAGTCACATATTTGGTACCTAGCAACATGCCATAATTTCACATTTCTGGAGGCAGTGGAAACGCAATTTGAGCTAGCCCAAGAAGCTGACTTTCTAGTGCCAATGGAAACGGAGCTTGGGTGAAAATTCTGTCGATGTGCCCTTGAGCAAGGCACTTAACCATAATTGCTCCTGTAAAGTCACTCTTGATAATAGCATCTGCTAAATGCCTAAAATGTAAATAGCGAGCCAACATGTTTTCAGCATTTTTATTTCCCTGAATAATCTCAATTTAATTTTCTCATGCTCTCTATTGTCTCGCTGCAGCAGACATATAGTGCGCAATATGTTTGGAATATCAAATCACAATAAAATCGCTGTATCGAATAGCAGTAGATATAGAATCGTGAGAATCACAATAAGTATCGTGATAATATTGTGTCGTGAGGTCCCTGGCAATTCCCAGCCCTTACATTGTGGGTCCTAGACACCATAGTAATTTGTATTTATTTTTATTTAACTAGGCAATTCAGTTAAAAACACATTCATATTTACAATGATGCTGTCTAACCCCCAACTCTGCCTTTTCCCTTGGGAAAGTTCCTTTTAACATGAGTCTTCAATATTCCCAGGTAAGAAGTTTTAGGTTGTAGTTATTATAGGAATTATAGGACTATTTCTCTCTATACGATTTGTATTTCATATACCTTTGACTATTGGATGTTCTTATAGGCACTTTAGTTTTGCCAGTGTAACTAACAGTATAGCTTCCGTCCCTCTCCTCGCTCCTACCTGGGCTCGAACCAGGAACACATCGACAACAGCCACCCTCGAAGCAGCGTTACCCATGCAGAGCAAGGGGAACAACTACTCCAAGTCTCAGAGCGAGTGACGTTTGAAACGCTATTAGCTCACACCCCGCTAACTAGCTAGCCATTTCACATCACAGCTAACCGATCGCTGCAGCTGTACATAGTCTATCCTAATCTCGGGAGTTGATAGGCTTGAAGTCATAAACAGCGCAATGCTTGAAGCACAGTGAAGAGCTGCTTGCAAAACGCACGAAAGTGCTGTTTGAATGAATGCTTATGAGCCTGCTGGTGCCTACCATCGCTCAGTCAGACTGCTCTATCAAATCATAGACTTAATTATAACATAATAACACACAGAAATACGAGCCTTAGGTCATTAATATGGTCGAATCCGGAAACTATCATCTCGAAAACTAAATATTTATTCTTTCAGTGAAATACGGAACCGTTCCGTATTTTATCTAACGGGTGGCATCCATAAGTCTAATTATTGCTGTTACATTGCACAACCTGTCATAATTACGGAAAATTCTGGCAAATTCGTTCGCAACAAGCCAGGCGGCCCAAACTGTTGCATATACCCTAACTCTGCGTGCAATGAATGCAAGAGAAGTGACACAATTTCACCTGGTTAATATTGCCTGCTAACCTGGATTTCTTTTAGCCAAATATGCAGGTTTAAAAATATATACTTCGGTGTATTGATTTTAAGAAAGGAATGGATGTTTATGGTTAGGTACACGTTGGAGCAACGACAGTTGCGAATGCGCACCGCATCGATTATATGCAACGCAGGACACGCTAGATAAACTAGTAATATCATCAACCATGTGTAGTTAACTAGTGATTATGATTAATCGATTGTTTTTTATAAGATATGTTTAATGCTAGCTAGCAACTTACCTTGGCTTCTTAGTGCATTCGCGTAACAGGCAGGCTCCTCTTGAGGCAGGTGGTTAGAGCGTTGAAAATCAAATCAAAATGTATTTGTCACATACACATGATTAGCAGATGTTAATGCGAGTGTAGCGAAATGCTTGTGCTTCTAGTTCCAACAATGCAGTAATAACCAACGAGTAATCTAATCTAACAATTCCACAATAACTACCTTATACACACAAGTGTAAAGGGATAAAGAATATGTACATAAAGATATATGAATGAGTGATGGTACAGAACGGCATAGCAGCTAACCGATCGCTGCAGCTGTACATAGTCTATCGGTAAATAGCCCACCCATTTTTACCTACCTCATTCCCATACTGTTTTTATTTATTTACTTTTCTGCTCTTTTGCACACCAATATCTCTACCTGTACATGACCATCTGATCATTTATCACTCCAGTGTTAATCTGCAAAATTGTAATCATTCGCCTACCTCCTCATGCCTTTTGCACAAAATGTATATAGACTCTCTTTTTTTTCTACTGTGTTATTGACTTGTTAATTGTTTACTCCATGTGTAACTCTGTGTTGTCTGTTCACACTGCTATGCTTTATCTTGGCCAGAGAACTTGTTCTCAACTAGCCTACCTGGTTAAATAAAGGTGAAATAAATAATAATAATAAAATAGGAAAGATGCAGTAGATGGTATAGGGTACAGTATATACATATGAGATGAGAAATGTAGGGTATGTAAACATAAAAGTGGCATTGTTTAAAGTGGCTAGTGATACATGTATTACATAAAGATGGCAAGATGCAGTAGATGGTATAGGGTACAGTATATACATATGAGATGAGTAATGTAGGGTATGTAAACATAAAAGTGGCATTGTTTAAAGTGGCTAGTGATACATGTATTACATAAAGATGGCAAGATGCAGTAGATGGTATAGGGTACAGTATATACATATGAGATGAGTAATGTAGGGTATGTAAACATAAAAGTGGCATTGTTTAAAATGGCTAGTGATACATGTATTACATAAAGATGGCAAGATGCAGTAGATGGTATAGGGTACAGTATATACATATGAGATGAGTAATGTAGAGTATGTAAACATTATATCAAGTGGCATTGTTTAAAGTGGCTAGTGATACATTTTTACATAAATTGTTCTATTATTAAAGTGGCTGGAGTTGAGTCAGTATGTTGGCAGCAGCCACTCAATGTTAGTGGTGGCTGTTTAACAGTCTGATGGCCTTGAGATTGATTTAAGTCTCTCGGTCCCAGCTTTGATGAACCTGTACTGACCTCGCCTTCTGGATGACAGCGGGGTGAACAGGCTGTGGCTCGGGTGGTTGTTGTCCTTGATGATCTTTATAGCTTTCCTGTGACATTGGGTGGTGTAGGTGTCCTGGAGGGCAGGTAGCTTGCCCCCGGTGATGCGTTGTGCAGACCTCATTACCCTCTGGAGAGCCTTGCGGTTGTGGGCGGAGCAGTTGTGGTACCAGGCGGTGATACAGCCCGACAGGATGCTCTCGATTGTGCATCTGTAAAAGTTTGTGGGTGCTTTTGGTGACGTGCCGAATTTCTTCAGCCTCCTGAGGTTGAAGAGGCGCTGCTACGCCTTCTTCACCACGCTGTTTGTGTGGGTGGACCAATTCAGTTTCAATTCAGTGGACTAGTTAACTGTAAGGTTGCAAGATTGAATCCCAGAGCTGACAAGGTAAAAATCTGTCGTTCTGCCCCTGAACAAGGCAGTTAACCCACCATTCCTAGGCCGTCATTGAAAATAAGAATGTGTTCTTAACTGACTTGCCTAGTTAAATAAAGTTGTAAAAAAAATAGGCCACATCGGCGTCCAAAAATACAGATTCCCGATTTGTTATGAAAACTTGAAATCGGCCCTAATTAATCAGCCATTCCGATTAATCGGTCGACCTCTAGTTTATATATATTTACACACTGAGGTTGGAATAATATTGTGACAATGATGATGTGCCCTTTTAGTGTGAGAGCTGTTTAAAAAGACTTTGAAATGGGTTAATAGACTGATAAGAGTTCCAAACTTCTCTGAAAATAGCTAATCATTTTCAGTTTTCCCTTCTCCACTCAAGCCACTCCCAGACAGTCCTAGTCTTGTTTCAGAAATTGCTCTTTGCTAAGAAGATTTTTTTGTTTCTTATTTAACATTTTAATTGAAAACCATCACAGTTGACATTGAGATAAAAACGTCTGCCTTGGAACGTTTGCCTTCTTAAACACTGCTGTGGTAACTTTCAGAGGAACTTTTGCCTTCTTAAACACTGCTGTGGTACCTTTCAGAGGAACTTTTGCCTTCTTAAACACTGCTGTGGTACCTTTCAGAGGAACTTTTGCCTTCTTAAACACTGCTGTGGTACCTTTCAGAGGAACTTTTGCCTTCTTAAACACTGCTGTGGTACCTTTCAGAGGAACTCTTTCTCTTGCGTAAGGTCTAACTTTTAACACCTGCCTATTTACTAAAACACAGTCTGTGGTAGATAGCTGTTGGATTATAGGTCTTGCCTCAGCAACTGACTTCCACACGTTAAGATTAAACGGAGAGAGACTGAGTGAGCGAGAGAAGGCAGTTTGGCAGTCTGACTTTCTCTCTCACGTCATGTGGCACGTCGTCTTTAGACCCGTTTAGACTGCCAGAGTCTCGCTGGTGCCATCTGGAGATTGGCAAGTGGATCAGTGGCTGCTTGGGTATTCCTGAGGTGGCGGCATGGGGTTCCGGCTGGGTGGGCACGTGGTGGAGTGTGTGTGAGTGTGAGTGACAGAGGTGGGCAGGGACAGAGGGACGAGGGTAGAAAGCAGTCATCCAATGCCTAGTGATTGAATATTGAATGTGTGAGCTGGGAGCAGCCTCCTCTCCCAGCCCAGCCTGCTCAGCTCTCAGCTCAGCAAGACAGCAGACAGCAGGGAGTGGGAGACCAATGAACAGCAATCACAGCAATCTATTTGATTTGACCAAGTTTAGGGAGGTGTTGAGACTGACAGCAAGGTTGTTCAGAATAGGAAAAGTTTCAAAGCCACTGATAGCATGGCTAGTCAAGGTGTTAAGGCTGTGGGTCCCAAATGCCTCTCTCTATGTGAATATTATATTAGATGGTAATTATTCATGTGCTTGTCTCTTTAAAGAACTCCTGGAGAAGACTCGGAGGAAGGAAAATGAGATGAGAAGTCTTCAGGTGAGCCAGAAACCCATGTTGGCCTTGCTCCTCTGTCTGAACAATGTAGCCTGCTGTCCAGGGCCACAACACACAGACTCACCCTCAGACAGAGTACCCTGTTATAGTACTAGTACTGCCTCCTCTTTCTCTCTTCTATTAAACATCACTACACACCATCCCCAATCCAGCTATAACGTCCTAAACCCCATGGCAGTCCTGTCCAGTCACACAGTGTGTTTTCCATTTTCTCCTCAAAGTGGTGTGTGTGTACTGGGGCCCATCTGTGTCTGTACGTGTGTGTGTACTGGGGCCCATCTGTGTCTGTACGTGTGTGTGCACCTGCTATAATTAATCAGTCCCCTCGGACCCAGCCAGGCCTTTAATTAAGAAGAATGAGGAGTCGAGTTCAACCACACACTGCTGCCACCCAACAGCCAGCGCAGTCGCAGGACGGGGGGAGGAAGGAGGGAGGGAGGGAATCTAGCAGGTGTGGGGATGGATGAGTGACAGGCCGATAAGATGCATCGCATCACTTATGCATCATTAGAGAACCAACATCACTCAGGAGCCAGATGAGAGGGAGGAGAGAGAGGAGCGTGTTCTCCACAGCTTCTTCTGTTCCGTCCCCTGTTGCTTGTTTATTGGCAATACACACGCCGTGCTGACTCACTGTTTAGTGGTTTAAGCTTTGACACGCTTTCAGTCACTCATACACGTCTCTTGGTCATTAAACAATAAGTAACTGAGGTTCTTGTCTTCACAGGATCGTATCTTGGATCTGGAGATGGTAAGATTTGATTGTTTATACACTACATGACCAAAAGTATGTGGACAGCTGCTCGCCGAACATCTCATTCCAAAATCATGGGCATTAATATGGAGTTGGTCCCCCCTATGCTGTTATAACAGCCTCCACTCTTATGGGAAGGCTTTCCACTAGATGTTGGAACATTGCTGCTATAACAGTCTCCACTCTTATGGGAAGGCTTTCCACCAGATGTTGGAACATTGCTGCTATAACAGTCTCCACTCTTATGGGAAGGCTTTCCACTAGATGTTGGAACATTGCTGCGGGGACTTGCTTTCATTCAGCATTATTGAGGTCGGGCACTGATGTTGGATGATTAGGCCTGGATCGTAGTCGTCTTTCCAAGTCCTCCCAAAGCAGGCCAGTCAAATTCTTCCACACCGATCTCAACCAACCATTTCTGTAGGGACCTCGCTTTATGCATGGGGCATTGTCATGCTGAAACAGGAAAGGACCTTTCCCAAACTGTTGCCACAAAGTTGGAAGCACAGAATTGTCTAAAATGTAATTGTATGCTGTAGCATTAAGATTTCCCTTCACTAGAACTAAGGTGCCTATTACGCACCATGAAAAACAGCCCCAGACCATTATTCCTCTTCCACCAAACTTTACAGTTGGCACTATGCATTGGGGCAGGTAGCATTCTCCTGGCGTCCGCCAAAGCAGATTCGTCCGTTGGACTGCCAGATGGTGAAGCGTGATTCATCACTCCACAGAACGCGTTTCCACTACTCCAGAGTCCAATAGCGGCGAGTTTACACCACTCCAGCCGACGCTTGGCATTGCGCATGGTAATCTTTGGCCTGTGTGTGACTGCTCGGCCATGGAAACCCATTTTTTGAAGCTGACTTTGCTTCCAGACTCAGTTTGGAACTCTAGTAAGTGTTGCACTACACTTCAGCACCCGGCGGTCCCGTTCTGTGAACTTGTGTGGCCTAACACTTCGCAGCTGAGCCGTTGTTGCTCCTAGACTTTTCCACTTCACAATAACAGCACTTACAGTTGACCGGGACAGCTCTTGCAGGGCAGAAATTTGACAGACTGACTTGTTGGAAAGGTGGCATCCTATGACAGTGCCACGTTGAAAGTCACTGAGCTCTTCAGTAAGGCCATTCTACTGAGTGTGTGACAGATATATGGCTTCCCTCTTGATAGCTTCATGGACTCAAACTAGAGAAGGTTATTTGTAAACTCTGACTCCTAAGTTGAAGATGGTAAATTGTTAGTGATTGTTTTTATAGAAGCGCTGAGCATCATTCAATCCCCATAAAGCTAACATGATCAGGTATATGTAAGGACCATTAGACACTGACTAGGGTCCACTGACTCAACAACAAACATTGACCCCAGGCAGGAGAATGTAAACACCCCACCTCAAACATCCTTTATCACCCGCTCCATGTCACGTCAACCCAAACCGACAGACACATTCGTTAGGGATATGGAAAGGCCGTATTGACCTAAGAGTATTTATGGGCTGTGAAGCTATGAAGCGATCTGTGTTCTCTCTCTATCCATCACAATTGTGTGTCGCGGCCAGCGGCCTCGACTTCAATTAGCTTTAATTTTAAAAAACTGCGAAGCCCATCCATTCAGATCATTCCTGCTTACTGCTACACCACTGTGGCACAGGGTATCGACCTGTGTTTGTATGTACAGTGCATTTGGAAAGTATTCAGACCCCTTTTCCACATTTTGTTAACGTTTTAGCCTTATTCTAAAACGGATTCAATAAAAATGGTTCCTCATCAATCTACACACAATACCCCATAATGACTAACAGAAAACAGGTTTTTAGAATTTTTTAGCAAATTTATTTAAAAAAAAAACAGTACCTTATTTACGTGAGCATTCAGAAACCTTTGCTATAAGACTCGAAATTGAGCTCGGGTGCATACTTTTTCGATTGATCATCCTTGAGATGTTTCTACAACTTGATTGGAGTGAACCTGTAATAAATTCAATTCAGGATTTGGAAAGGCACAGTAGCCTAGTGGTTAGAGCGTTGGACCAGTAACCGGAAGGTTGCAAGTTCAAACCCCCGAGCTGACAAGGTACAATTCTGTCGTTCTGCCCCTGAACAGGCAGTTAACCCACTGTTCCTAGGCCGTCATTGAAAATAAGAATTTGTTCTTAACTGACTTGCCGAGTTAAATAAAGGTAAAATAAAATAAACACCTGTCTATATATATATATAAAGGTCCCACAATTGACAGTGCATGTTAGAGCCAAACCCTGATGAGAAGAACGCGAGAAACTCCCCAAATACACGTGCAGCCAAGCTTGTAGCGCCATACCCAAGACGACTCCAGGCTGCAATCGCTGCCAAAGGTGCTTTAGCAAAGTACTGAGTAAAGGGTCTGAATACTTATGGAAATGTCATATTTCCTTCTTTTTTAAATATACATTTGCAGAAATTTCTCAACCAGTATTTGCTTTGTCATTGCGGTGTGTAGATTGATGAGGGGAAAAGACTACTTAATCAATTTAGAATAAGGCTGTAACATAACAAAATGTAGAAAAAGTCAAGGGGTCTGAATACTTTCCGAATGCACTCTACAGCATGTGTGTGCATACCGTAGCTGATTCATCAGGCAGTGAGCGGGGTTTCACGTTTACATTACTACCGCGGCGATCAGCGGAGCAGTCTGTGTAATGTTCTCCAACAGCCCCAGCTCTTTAATGTCACAAAAACATACAGGCCCGAGTCCCAAATGGCACCCTACTCTCTACATAGTGTACTACTTGTCAAAAGTAGTGTACTATATAGGGGATAGTGTGTCATTTGGGACGAAGCCGCAGTCTGAATAGAATGGAATTACAATACAGACCTGTCTGTCTAATATGATGTGGCAATAATAATACAACCCTAGATGACAATTGCTTTTTGTTTTGTCTTCGTATAACGGATTGTCAGTGGAGCTACTTCGATTGTCATCTTGCAAGTGCTGTCTATTTGTAGACCTATGCCTTCAAAGAATTCATACCCCTTGACTTATTCCACATTTTGTTGTGTTACAGCCTGAATTTAAAATGGATTCATTATATTTTTTTTAAAAATCACCCATCTACACACAAATACCAAATAATGGCAATATGAAAACATGTTTTTAGAACAAATTGATGGAAAATGAAATGCGTAGGTATTCACACCCCTGAGTCAAACTTTGTAGAAGCCCCTTTGGCAGCGATTACAGCTGTCAGAGTCTTTCTGTGTAAGTCTCTTAAGAGCTTTCCACAGCTAGATTGTGCAACATTTGCCTATTATTCTTTTCAAGATTCTGCAAGCTCTGTCCAAATTGGTTGTTGATCATTGCTAGACAACCATTTTCAGGTCTTACCATAGATTTATATTATTAGATTTAAGTCAAAACTGCCACTCAGGAACATTCATTGTCTTCTTGGTAAGCAACTCCAGTGTAGATTTGGCCTTGTGTTTTAGATTAGTGTCTGGTGGAAAGCAGACTGAACCAGGTTTTCCTCTAGGATTTTGCTTGTGCTTAGCCCCATTCCGTGTATTTTTATCTTGAAAAACTCCCCAGTCCTTAACGACTACAAGCATACTCATGAAATGATGCAGCCACCACAATGTTTGAAAATATGGAGAGTCGTACTCATTCATGTTTTGGATTTGCCCCAAACATAACACAGGACAAAAAGTGAATTGCTTTGCCACATTTTTTTGCAGTATTACTTTAGTTCCTTGTTACAAACATGATGCATGTTTTGTAATATTATTTATTCTGTACAGGCTTCTTTTTCACTCTGTCATTTAGGTTATCATTGTGGAGTAACTACAATGTTGTTGATCCATCCTCAGTATTCTCCTATCACAGCCATTATACTCTAAACTGTTTTAAAGTCACCATTGGCCTCATGGTGAAATATCTGAGCAGTTTCCTTCATCTGGCAACTGAGTTAGGGAGGATGCCTGTATCTTTGTAGTGACTGGGTGTATTGATACACCATCCAAAGTGTAATTAAAAACTTCACCATGCTCCAAGGGATATTCAATATCTGCAATTTCTTTTTACCCATCTACCAGTAGGTTCCCTTTGTGGGGCATTGGAAAGCCTCCCTGGTCTTTGTATGTGTGGGGTACAGAGATGAGGTAGTCATTAAAAAATCATGTTAAACACTATTATTGCACACAGAGTGAGTCCATGCAACTTATTATGTGACCTGTTAAGCACATAGAAACTCCTGAACTTATTTAGACTTGCCAGAACAAAGGGGTTGAATACTTATTGACTCAAGACATTTCAGTTTTTCATTTTTAATTCATTTGTAAAAATGTCCCAAAAACATAATTCCACTTTGACATTGTGGGATATTATGTGTAGGCCAGTGACCAAACATCTCAATTTAATCCATGTTAAATTCAGGCTGTAACACAACAACGTGTGGAAAAAGTCAAGGGATGTGAATCCTTTCTGAAGCCACTGTGCATGTACTGTGTCGGAAATA
Organism: Oncorhynchus kisutch; assembly: GCF_002021735.2. Lineage (NCBI taxonomy): Eukaryota > Metazoa > Chordata > Actinopteri > Salmoniformes > Salmonidae > Oncorhynchus > Oncorhynchus kisutch. Next base: position 31,874,474 of record NC_034185.2, on the reverse strand, counting down.
TATACCAGCACACTGCACTTTCCTAGTATCACTAGTTCATTTAAGCCCACTTATAGCAGCCTACTGCCGTGCCCACTTATAGCAGCCTACTGCCGTGCCCACTTATAGCAGCCTACTGCCGTGCCCACCTATAGCAGCCTACTGCCGTGCCCACCTATAGCAGCCTACTGCCGTGCCCACCTATAGCAGCCTACTGCCATGCCCACTTATAGCAGCCTACTGCCGTGCCCACTTATAGCAGCCTACTGCCGTGCCCACCTATAGCAGCCTACTGCCGTGCCCACCTATAGCAGCCTACTGCCGTGCCCACTTATAGCAGCCTACTGCCGTGCCCACTTATAGCAGCCTACTGCCGTGCCCACTTATAGCAGCCTACTGCCGTGCCCACTTATAGCAGCCTACTGCCGTGCCCACTTATAGCAGCCTACTGCCGTGCCCACTTATAGCAGCCTACTGCCGTGCCCACTTATAGCAGCCTACTGCCGTGCCCACTTATAGCAGCCTACTGCCGTTGTCAGAGCTTTTTTAGGACATTGTGTGACAGTACAATAAGGCCTTTTGAATTGACATAAATAGTAGTTGGATACAGCACCTTGCTGTGTTGTATTGTGGGTAAAGCTCATGTGCAGTATATTAACCTCCTTGTATTCCTTTATCTATTCAGAGCACCAGGCTGGCGGTGGATCACCTGGAATCAGTCCCTGAGAAGCTGTGTCTCCTGGACAACTTCAAAGACCTGGAGGTGAGGCTCACTGGGGAGACCTGGGATGTACTGAATGTATGGGTTGTTCCACGAAATGAGGGCCTTTTGGGGAGACCTGGGATGTACTGAATATATGGGTTGTTCCACGAAATGAGGGCCTTTTGCATCCCTTTTGATATTTTAAGTAGAAATTGTGCACAAATATTGAATTTTAAAGTTTGTTATATTAAATGAAGTGCCCTTTAATATAGACCACATGGAAAATTCCATAAATCTGATATGAAAAAAAGCTCGCTAAAATGACAAAATTATTTTTGAAGCCTTTTATCTTCTTACCCAGATTCAGATGAACTTGTGGAAACAATTTTCCTTCACACTGGACACAGAGACATACAAATGGTGTCCATGAGTTCATCTGACTCTAGGGAAATAGATAAATGGCTTCATTGCCAAAATCCCGATGTATCCCTTCGAGGTTAACCCTGTTACGTGAACTGAACTCTCATTTTAATATGGTGAAACTATTCCTTTTGAAGTATTTTTTTTTCTCTCCCAAAAGAGACATTGAACACCTCATAGTGAAATCATAGTGTAAATACTGGTTCTATTCTTTTTGGCCATTTTCTCATGTTTTGTGGTGGGAAACTGAGCGAGTCAAGCACAACACGTCAACCCTTTTACCCATAGATAGACATGCTAGAATTTGTTTTCGCAATTTACATTTCTTTGTGAAGCTTACATTCAATTGCCCCCTCCCTGTTGCACACAACAAGCTTCCATGGCTGATTTTAAAATGTAGTCATCAACCCTGTTACTTTCTGTAGGACTTATTCAGCACTTATTATAGTCATTATTTTATTTAACCTCTTGACATGAGGGCAAAAAGTGTTTTTGGTTTTTGACAGAATGTTAAAATGAGGAAATCAAACTTTTCCACCAAGTTAGACGACTGAAACGGCATCTAATTGGTGGAACGACCCATATGTCTAGAAGGGAGACCTGCGGCCTGGGTCTCTCTATGTGTTTGATCTCTTCTGAATCTTAATGACACCAACCTAGGTGACTATCTCCATGTTGTTTATATATATAGGAGTCTCAGCGGCAGAAGGAGGTGGTGGAACAACGTTACATTAAATACAAAGAGATCGTTGGAGTCCTGCAGCACCAGCTGGATGAGTCCAAACGACAGATACAGGAGTGCAGGGTACTTGACTACATTACCCACAGTGCACTCTATGTATATGCTACATCAAATATCAGCTTTATGATACCTAGAAGCCCAAAACGAGACTTTGCCACTCTGCAACACTTGGCCTGTTGAAAGAGTACTTTGTACTCTTACTCCCAGAGCCATCCAGCCTATGACACCTTCTGAGTACACTGGTGTATCGTTGGTCCACAACTGGCATTTGCATTTAATATGAATATTCCAAGCCAATGTTGGCAAACATAACTGACAGAGTGAGACGGAGGGTAGTAACTTCCAATCAGTCCTAATCATCATATTTATCTTCTCAAGCGGCCAACAGAGAAACATCATTGCATTGTTGACAGCAGATTGCCATCAGTGTGTCTATTCCGCCCGCACAGCAGCCACACACACACACACACAGCAGCCACATCGAAGCCACTTCTTAAAGTGCATTAATCTGTCAGACGACTCTGCTGCGACGCCAAACGACTCCCGTGTTGATCCATAAGTGCTGATTGCATTAGTGCCTAATAGCACGGCGCCCACCAGGAGTTCATTTAAAGAAAGTAGAATAAAGAAAAGTCTTCATCTACTTAGCTTTCACTTTGATTGCAGTTAGTGCAATCTGTTTCAGTACAGAATTCTGATAGTGTCTGTTCTCATTTAACTCTGGTCCTGGGGACCCACAGGATGAACACAGACCGGAGCTTTTTTGCAGCCCAGCATTTTAACACCTGATCAACTAATCAAAAGCTCGAAGACGAGTTGCTTAGTTTAATCCGTCGTGCTGGACTGGAACAAAACCCCGGCCGCCCTGTTGGCTCACCCAGGACAAAGACTGAAAGAGCACTGCTTGGAATACATTTCACATAAGGTTGGATGTTATGCCAGTTTGCAGTGTGTGTACTCAAGACTGTACCCTCTTCCAGGATGACAGGTTGGACGCTACAACGCAGAGCATTCGATTGACTGCTCTCTCCTCCTCCATAAGAGACCCTAGCTCTCTCCTCACCAGCTCCATGCTCACTGACCCCACGTGTGAGTACACAGCCGCAATGTTCACCTCTCGACGAGTGCAATGATTGTGATGTGTGGTTGTTTTACCTACTTCAGCCGACTGCGCTGATTGTAAGCGCGCCTGCTAAATCACTCAGATATGTCTCAGACTCTAATGTGAAGAAGCATTTTTTGTTTAGCTTTTTTTTTGCAACAAAAAATGTAAAACATGACTCTTAATAGGTTGTGCTCAGTGTTGTAACTCCTCCCTTTCTCCCTGTGGTCCTTAGCTCCACACAAACACCTGGCCTCTCCAGACTGCACCCTGGACTATAGCCGTTCTCTGAACCGCCGAGCCTCTCCTGCTGTCAACGGGGCCCACCCTCACTCCATCTCCGACCACCGCAACAGTAACACATAGTGCCTACCATCAGGGATTCACACTGGTTACATGCATGTATTCATCTACAAGCTTTTCATTATAGAGTTGGATAGAGGGCTCACACGGAAGTGCGTTTTAACATGGGCATAGAGGCGATTATAGCAAAGATAGTGGTGGGCCCTCTTTTTAACTCTATGCCTTACTTGACAGTACAATCGACACCCATCTCTATGCAGTACCGTGGTTGCAAAGCATCACCACAACAGTCTTCCGTCAATACCTCAAAGAAAAAAACAGCCAACCCTTCCCAAGCTGCGTGACTAGCAGCCAACCTAGAAAACAGCTAGCGTGAAGCCAAGCATACACACTAAGTGCGATTGTGATAAGAAAAGCAGGGTTAAACCTAGTGGAAGGTTCATAGCACATAGCTTGGGGTATCTTATAAGAGAACCACCAAATTTAGCACTGTGAAAGACGATTGCAGCTTTCTTTATAAACTGATATTTATGAAGATTTTCCATTGAATGTTACTTTGTGCAAAGAAAGCAGGCACAGCTTAAAGAAGACATGAAGTTTGACTGAAAATAGATTGAAAAAGCAGCCATAAAGCCAACGGAGGTCAACATTCCAACAGGTCATACTAACGTTACATTTGTATACGTATTTCAACACTCAAAACACTTCTCTGAAAAACACTGTTTTAAGCCCCAATGTTTACCTTTTTGTGACAGGTTTTGTACTCTGCTGTTATCATGCCAATGTGTTTCATCTGAACAGATTAGACGTGATGATTATATTTATGCTGACATTCTGTGAAAGTTGTGCTGCCTTTCTAACTTCATGTAGCCTATGCATTAACAATATATTATTATTCTTTTCAACAGTTTGTTTTTATGTGCAGTGTTTTTACCACTACCGTCTTCTTTTTATCACTTGTGAAGAAGAAAAATGCCAATAAGCACAATATATGTATATTTTTATGAAATGTAGACAAGAATATATGCAATAAACAAATCTCCACAGATCTGTAAGGATCGTTTCCTCTGAGCCCTGGTCTCATCCATTTCAAAATGAAGTGTTGTTTCCTTAGGCTCCTAAGTCTCTATGGTATGTCAATCACTGTTGCCTTGGTCCATCTGTTGAGAAAATGACTCGTAGCATGAGCTTATGTTTGGAGGTTTATATGGCCACTCCCAGCCTTATTTCAGCTTCAATTTACATTTACCAAATGCATCTGTACTTCAGAAGAGCCGATACATATCTGCTGTACAGTGAAAACGAGTCGCTAGAAAGTTCCGTATCCTTTCAATTTCGAGTTATTGTATTAATGTCCTATGTTCTGCACATAAGATTTCACACCTCGGACCACATGTAGCTATGCTGTCTCTTTCCCTCAGGGACTTTCGTAGCAGCCTCATCCTCAGCCTTTCAAAGCTGAATACTGTACTTTCATATATTGCGGTCTCTGTAAACTTCACTGATGAATATCTTTGTCGATCAAAAGTTCTCTACGGTGCCTTTGGAAAGTATTCAGAACTTCTTGACTTTTTCCACATTTTGTTACTGTTACAGCCTTATTTTAAGATATAATCAATTGTTTTTTCCCCTCAATCTATACACAATACCCCATAATGACAAAGCAAAACTGGTTTTTAGAAATGTGTGCAAATTTATTACAAATAAAAAAACTGAAATACCACATTTACATTTACATACAGTACCAGTCAAAGGTTTGGACACATCTACTCATTCAAGGGTTTTTCTTTATTTGTACTATTTATACATTGTAGAATAATAGTGAAGACATCAAAACCATGAAATAACACATGGAATCATGTAGTAACCAAAAACAAATCAAAATCTATTTTATATTTGAGATTCTTCAAAGTAGCCACCCTTTGCTTTGATGACAACTTTGCACACTCTTGGCATCCTCTCAACCAGCTTCACCTGGAATGCTTTTCCAACCGTCTTGAAGGAGTTCCAACATATGCTTAGCACCTGGCTGCTTTTCCTTCACTCCAACTCATCCCAAACCATCTCAATTGGGTTGAGGTCGGGTGATTGTGGAGGCCAGGTCATCTGATGCAGCACTTTCCTTCTTGGTCAAATAGCCCTTACACAGCCTGGAGGTGTGTTGGATCATTGTCTTGTTGATTGGATGGCGTATCACTGCAGAATGCTGTAGTAGCCATGCTGGTTAAGTGTGCCTTGAATTCTAAATAAATCACTGACAGTGTCACCAGCAAAGCACCATCACCCCTCCTCCATGCTTCAGGGTGGGAACCACACATGTGGAGATCATCCGTTCACCTACTCTGCATCTCACAAAGACAGCGGTTGGAACCAAAAATATCACATTCGGACTCATCAGAGCAGGTTTCATCAAGGATATCTCTGTACTTTGCGCCGTTCATCTTTCCCTCGATCCTGACTAGTCTCCCAGTCCCTGCCGCTGAAAAACATCCCCACAGAATGATGCTGCCACCACCATGCTTCACCATAGGGATGGTGCAGGTTTTCCTCCAGACGTGACGCTTGCCATTCAGGCCAAAGAGTTTAATCTTGGTTTCATCAGACCAGAGTATCTTGCTTCTCATGGTCATAGTCCTCTAGGTGCCTTTTGGCAAACTCCAAGCGGGCTGTCATGTGCCTTTTACTGAGGAGTGGCTTCCATCGGGCCACTCAACTATAAAGGCCTGATTGGTAGAGTGCTGCAGAGATAGTTCTGGAAGGTTATCCCATCTACACAGAGGAACTCTGGAACTCTGTCAGAATGACCATCAGGTTCTTGGTCACCTCCCTGAACAAGGCCTTTCTCTCCAAATTGCTCAGTTTGGCCAGGCGGCCAGCTCTAGGGAGGGACTTCTTCCATTTAAGAATGATGGAGGCCTGGTGGTTCAGAACTTCTTCCATTTAAGAATGATGGAGGCCACTGTGTTTTTGGGGACCTTCAATGCTGCAAACATTTTGTGGTACCCTTCCCCAGATCTGTGCCTCGTCACAACCCTGACTCGGAACTACAGACAATTTCTTCAACCTAATGGTTTGGTTTTTGCTCTGACATGCACTGTCAACTCTGGGACCTTATATAGACAGGTGTGCCTTTCCAAATCATGTCCAATCAATTTAATTTACCACAGGTGGACTCTAATCAAGTAAAAACATCTCAAGGCTGATCAATGGAAACAGGATGCACCTGAGCTCAATGTCAAGTCTCATAGCAAAGGGTCTGAATACTTATATAAGGTATTTCTGTTTTTATTTGTAATACATTTGCACAAATGTATAAAACCTGTTTTCACTTTGTCATTATGGGGTGTTGTGTATAGATTGAGGATTTTACATTTTTATTTAATCCATTTTAGGATAAGGCTGTAACAAAGAAATTGAAAAAAAGTCAAGGGGTCTGAATATGTTCTGAATCCACTGTAAATGGACTGAACTGTTATATAATTCATATTCATGTTTTAAATTGAACAACAGGCCTTGGCTATGAATATTCTGAGGCTGTAGGTCCATAACCTACAGTTAAAATAATTTTGCAGTCTTCTGTTACCGTTGAGTGGTGAAGATTGACCGATGTCCAGTGTATTGGTCTTTTCTGAAGATCTTACAAACCCTTCCAAAAGTACTTTCCTCTCAATTACATTACTTAGTTTTTAGTTTTTTTTTTAGGTCTTAGGCCAAGTACATTGAATCCTCCTGTGAAATGACTGGACAGGAGAGAGCTCTTTTGGAAGATTCTAACACTTTTGATCTATCATGGGGTTGTTTTGTAAAGTTATTATCTGTAATAATCATTTTTGTATTGATTTTATTTTCAGCACAGAGATAACAGAATATTACTCCGCATAACACCAAACTGAAGAATGAATTAAACATATTCCCCTTTATGATATTCTACACAGCTAACAGTTCTTGGGAGATCGTTTTTTTGATGTTACCCGTAATGTTACACGTCCAGTTTTCCGTAGATTAGTTTCTATCTGTAGGCAGGTTTCCATTGACCCAGGATTATTGGGACGTGTAATGGAAATGACAGATACAGTGTCTTCAGGAAGTATTCATAACCAATGATTTATTACACATGTTGTGTTATAGCCTGAATACAAAATATATACAGTTGAAGTTCGGAAGTTCACATACACTTATTTTGGAGTCATTCAAAATAGTTTTTTCAACCACTCCACAAATTCATTGTTAAACTAGTTTTGGCAAGTCAGTTAGAACATCTACTTTGTGCATGACACAAGTAATTTTTCCAACAATTGTTTACAGACAGATTATTTAACTTATAATTCACTGTGTTACAATTCCAGTGGGTCAGAAGTTTACATACTGTACACTAAATTGACTGTGCCTTTAAACTGCTTGGAAAATTCCATAAAATGATATGGCTTTAGAAGCTTCTGATAGGCTAATTGACATAATTTGAGGCAATTGGAGGTGTACCTATTGGAGGTGCAAGTATTAACACCATGGGACCACACAGCCGTCATACCGCTCAGGAAGGAGATGCGTTCTGTCTCCTAGAGATGAATGTACTTTGGTGCGGAAAGTGCAAATCAATCCCAGAACAACAGCAATGAACCTTGTGAAGATGCTGGAGGAAACCGGTACAAAGTCTATATCCACAATAAAACGAGTCCTATATCGTCATAACCTGAAAAGCCGCTCAGCAAGGAAGAAGCCACTGGTCACAAATGGGTCTTCCAAATGGACAATGACCCCAAGCATACTTCCAAAGTTGTGTCAAAATGGCTTAAGGACAACAAAGTCAAGGTATTGGAGTGGCCATCACAAAGCCCTGACCTCAAACCTATAGAATATTTGTGGGAAGAACTGAAAAAGTGTGTGAGCAAGGAGACCTCCAAACCTGACACCAGCTCTGTCAGGAGGAATGGGCCAAAATTCACCCAACTTATTGTGGGAAGCTTGTGGAAGGCTACCTGAAACATTTGACCTAAGTTAAACAATTTAAAGGCAATACACTCAGTTAGTATTTGGTAGCATGTAAACTTCTGACCCACTGGGAATGTGATGAAAGAAATAAAAGCTGAAATAAATCATCCTCTCTACTATTATTCTGACATTTCACATTCTTAAAATAAAGTGGTGATCCTAACTGACCTAAGACAGGGAATGTTTACTATGATTAATTTTCAGGAATTGTGAAAATCTGAGTTTAAATGTATTTGGCTAAAGTGTATGTAATCTTCCGACTTCAACTGTAAATAAATACAAAAATCAACCATCTACACACAATACCCCATTTTCACAAAGCGAAAACAAGTTTTTAGATTTTTTGTGTGTGTAGTCAAAGTGAAATACAGAACTAACTAATTTACATAGGAATTCACACCTCTATGACACTCCAAATTGAACTCGGTGCCTCCAATTTCCTTTGATCACCCTTGAGATGTCACTACAACTTGATTGGAGTGCACCTGTGGCCAATTCAATTGTTTGGACATTATTTAGAAAGAAACACACCTGTCTATATAAGGTCCCACAGTTGATGTGCAGAAACTACACAATGAAGTCCAAGGAACTGTCTGTAGATCTCTGAGATAGAATTGTGACGAGGCATATATGTGAGGAAGGGTATGAAACCATTTCTAGAGTGTTTCCAAGAGCACAGTGGTCTCCATCATTGGTAAATGGAACAAATATGAACCTATCCAGACTCTACATAGAGCTGGCCGTCCCATCAAACTGAGGAACCGAGCAAGAAGGATCTTAGTCAGGGAGGTGACCAAGAGCCCAATGACCACTGACAAAACTACAGAGATTGGAGAGATTGGAGAACCTGCCAGAAGGACAACAGTCTCTACAGAACTTCACCGATCTGGGCTTTATCGGAGAGTGGCCAGACGGATGCTACTCCTGAGAAAAAGGCACACGTGAAAGACAGATCATAAGGCAAAAGATTCTGTGGTCTGATGAGACAAAAATGTAAAACTTTGGCCTGAATGCAAACCAGGCGATGCTCATCACCTATCAGTCTGTAACACAACAACATGTGGAATAAGTCAATGGGTGTGAATACTTTCTGAAGGCCCTGTATCGGATTACTGTTCTAAATTCCAACATTTGTTTCTGTTCGGCTGGGGTGGATTTGTCTTATGTCTATCTTCCTCTATTGCAACAAACGATGATAAACTAAATAAATTATGATTGCTGAATCATTTTGAAGGTATGTGGGGCACGGGATGTTATTATGCAACTATAAAGCTCTACTCCACATTTAATCCTAAATACCTACAGCTTGAAAATTATTTTGTTCAACTATTAAAAAAAATATGTTTCTTTGCAGGACAAGGATTAGGATTAGCCAATTATTGCATTATATCAATGCTGGGTTTCAAGGCTACCTGAGACATGACACAGATAGGTGGGAGGGTATATAGGCTGTCCCCAATTTATTCATGCGCAATTTGCCTAAATGGGTAATGGAAACACTTCACTGCTACATTTTTATTTTACACTGTAGATGTTTTGGTAGGTGTGACATCATTACGTCCAGCTGTTTTTATTGACACTTGATAGTTCATTGGAAATGCACCCTAACAGGAAAATGTCTTGTATTTTTATTACACCTTTTTCGTGATATCCAATTGGTAGTTACAGTCTTGACCCATCGCTGCATCTCCGCTACGGACTCGGGAGAGGCGAAGGCCGAGAGCCGTGCGTCCTCCGAAACACGACCTGCCAAGCCGCACTGCTTCTTGTCACACTGCTCGCTTAACCCGGAAGCCAGCCACACCAATGTGTCGGATGAAACACTGTCCAGCTAGCAACTGGTCACAGCTTGCAGGCGCCCGGGCCGCCACAAGGAGTCACTAGAGCGCAATGGGATAAGGCCAAACCCTCCCCTATCCCGGACGACGCTGGGCCAATTGTGCGCCACCTCATGGGCCTCCCGGTCACGGCCAGCTGTGACACAGCCTGCGATTCTGTGCCTTAGACCGCTGCATACAGTGCCTTATTCATTCCCCTTGACTTATTCCACATTTTCTTGTGTTACAGCCTGAATTCAAAATGGATACTACAAACATTTTTATAACTTTTTTTTATATATAACTCATCTACACAATACCTCTGAATGACAAAGTGAAAACATGTTTCTACAGAAATATCTCATTTATATACTTATTCACACCCCTGAGTCAATACACATTAGAATCACCTTTCACAGTGATTACAGCTGTGAGTTTCTCTGGGTAAGTCTCTTAAGAGCTTTGCACACCTGGATTGTACAATATTCTTCAAGCTCTGTCAAGTTGGTTGTTGATCATTGCTAGACCATAGATTTTCAAGCCAATATAAATCAGCACGGTAACTAGGCCACTCAGGAACATTCACTGTCTTTTCGGTAAGCAACTTGGCATTGTGTTATAGATTATTGTCCTGCTGAAAGGTGAAATTGTCTCCCAGTGTCAGATGGAAAGCAGACTAAACCAGGGTTTCCTCTAGGATTTTTATTCTGTTTCTTTTTATCCCCCAAAAACTCCCCAGTTCCTTACTGATGAAAAGCATACCCATAACATGATGCAGCCACCACAATTCTTGAAGATATGAAGAGTGGTACTCATTGATGTGTTGTGTTGGATTTGCCCCAAACAATGCTTTGTATTCAGGACATAACGTTTTTGGCAATATTACTTTGATGCCTTGTTGCAACCAAGATGCATGTTTTGGAATATTGTTAATCTGTACAGGTGTCCTTGGTTTCACTCTGTCAATTAGGTTATCATTGTGGAGTAACTACAATGTTGTTGATCCATCCTCAGTTTTCTCCTATAACAGCCATTAAACTCCGTAACTGTTTAAAAGTCACCATTGGCCTCATGGTGAAATCCCTGAGCTGCTTCCTTCCTCTCCGGCAACTGAGTTAGGAAGGATGCCTGTATCATTGTAGTGACTGGGAGTATTGATACACCATCCAAAGTGTAATTCATAATTTCACCATGCTCAAACGGATAAGTCCATTTCTGCTTGAACCTTTTTTACCCATCTACCAGTTGGTGCCCTTAGCGCGGGATTGGAAAACCTCCCTGGAGATTGTGTCTGTGTTTGAAATTCACTGCTCGACCCGAGATACTTAACAGATAGTTTTATGTGTGGGTTACAGAGATGAGGTTGTCATATTTAAACACTATTATGTGACTTGATAACCAATTGTTTACTCCTGAACAAATTTATTCTTGGCATAACAATGGGGTTGAATACTTCTTTACTCAAGATGTTTCAGCTTTTCATTTGTAATCCATTTGTTAAAAAAATAATCTAAAAACATAATTCCATTTTGACATTACGGTCTATTGTGTGTAGGCCAGTGCCACAAAATCTCAATGTAATCCATTTGAAATTCAGGCTGTAAAAAAACCTGAGAACCTTTTTTTAGCACGTTTTGGCTAAACATTCCCTTGATGTCAGACAGAACATATCCAGAATGTTACCCTGTTCTCAGAATATACAACATTAACGTTTTACGGGACGCTGCAAGAACATCCATGTCAGAGAGAATAGAGTAGATGTCACGGGTCAATATTTTGATTGATGACCCTATGTGAACTCTATGTGAACCCTATGTAGTGATGACGTGTGCATGTCTTCTGGTCAGGCAAGCCTGGTTAGGTGGGGGCTATGGGGTGAGTAAGGGTCCCTTTGACAGGCCGTTAATGATTGATGACCCAAGCCTGATAGACAAGCCTGGTTAGGTGGGGGCTATGGGGTGAGTAAGGGTCCCTTTGACAGGCCGTTAATGATTGATGACCCAAGCCTGATTTATGACCCTATGTAATGATTTATGACCCTATGTCATGTAGAAGGGTGCATGCCCTGGGTTGAGTAAGTGACCATGTGTCAGGTCAACCTGTTACTGTTTCTCACGGTTTGGGTTGGTTAAGGCCCCTTATAAAGCCGCTGAACAATACCTGTTTAAGACTGTACATGATAACCCCCCTGAATATTAAACAAAAATGACACCTATGCCAATTTTAGGGATGTTATGCTCGGCTTGTCATGAACCCAGTGACCAAAGCCTTGAAGAAGTTCTGTGTGAAGCTCCAGAATGTTTTAAAGGATTTTTGGGGACGAGTGAGGGCCACATGTCTTACATATTCCACCCGGAGGATTCTACGGTAAAGATATTCACAGACCGTGGACCCAAACCCCTTTATCCTGCAAAACCTGGGAGTTTTCCCCCGGCTCTGGGGATGAGAGAATGGCTAAACATCAGGCTGGCTCTTTGTAAAATTGAACAGGTCCTAAGTGTTACAAATGTGCCAGGATATGCGTTGGAAGAACAGGTCTGCGGCCGCAGTGATCTCAAGGCTCTAAGAATTGCTTCAATGGACTATAGCCCTGACAACAAAGTGACAATTTTAGCCTGTGACCTTTATGATAAGGCTAATGCTACAAAGTCTGTCAATTCTCCGGTAGCTTCCAGAGCCCGCAAACATGTAAACTTTTTTATTCCTGTGTTTAGTTTTAAATGGGTGGATTATCCAATTTTCATAACACTTATGAATAAGCTGGACATTCTCTTCCAAAATGGGGAACAGTTAAAGCGCTGGGCGAGGCTTTCCTTGAGACAGAGTCAAGACCAAAAGGCCCGACGGCGGATCTACCCCTGGAGTGAAAACTTACCATGTGTTGATGGACATAGCAAGAGAGCCTTGCCTTTTGAGGGTGAACTCGACACGGACAATTGCGGTTGGTTGCATAAGCTCCCAGGATCTGTAAGAAAGGCATCGTAAAATACCTTAAGAATGTAACGATATAAAATGTATGTACTAAATATTTTGAATGAAATAAATGGTTTTAAAATCAGAATCTCACCACGTTATGAACTCTCGCGTTTGTTCACTCTTAGCGCAGTCTGTCCCTGAGAAAAATCTTGCGGAAAAAGCCATGTGCGCGCGCATGTGCGTGAGGGAGTTTTCTGTAGTGGCTGTGTGTGTGTGTGTGTGTGTGTGTGTGTGTGTGTGTGTGTGTGTTTCAAAAACAGAAAAAGGGGGGCGGGTTGTTTGTTAAAAAAATACCCCTGCATGCCTGGTGGGTCGTTTGAAACCAAGGTTTACACTAGCCTGCAAAACAGATGCCTACCCCCCAACAATAATATTGTGTCTTACGACTCCTAATCTTAAAGGCCTTTCATAAAACTATTTTTTTAGGGGGGCTAAAAAGTCATTCATCCCAGCGATGTCGAGAACAACACACCCCATGCATCTAGGTGCTAGCACCCCGGAGATTTTAGAAGCTCCAAAAGGATCCTAATGTTTAGACACACCCAATACCATGTGTTTGAAATGTGTCAAATATACCATGGGCGGGGGTATAGCCCGAAAAAAACGACAAACCCCAAATGCTATGTAAAAAAATCATTCAGGGGTTTTTCTCTAGGTCGTAGGGTACAAAAGCGCTAGAAACCATGGGCAATGTTAGCAGCGTTTTAGTTCCGATGCAAACAGCACCTCCAGAAACTCCAAGAATCGTTATCGGACTGAAGCGTTAAAAAAGATAATCGGGGAAAAAAGTCTAATGGATCTATCACAAGGTGAGTTCTTGAAATAAATCTTTATTAGATTTGGTTGTTGTTGGGGAATTGTTTGAAAAGCGTGGGATGTTATAGAAATATTAAACAATCATTAGGATCAGTATGCTTACCGTATAACAAGGCAATATTAGCTAAAGTGATTATAGCTTTAATATTGTCGAATGTTTTATAGATTCTGAAGCATTCACGCAGATACTCCGAGGTATAACTGAGCTCGAATCATCCCATGGGTCTCCGAAACAAACGCCTGCCCTGAATTGTCAACGTAAGTAAGCTCCAAGAATTCCATACATAAAAATATTTATACCTTAAAAACAAAAAGTGTGGGCATCTTATATTAAAAGTTATTTTATATGTTTACAGAGGACCTAAAGCCTAGAAGGTTAAACGATGCCCTATGGAGCCTGAACGGTTTCTGCGAAGCATATGACTACGAGACAATTCTGCCCTACTCCCAGGATGTATTTACCCAAAAGCAGCGAACAGAGACTTTAAACGGCAGGTCAACTCCCCTTGGCCAGGACAACGTTGTCCCCCATATTTCTAAACACCAAAGGATAATTAGTGCTCAGATCCACAGTTCCGCTTCACCCGAACAATTCTACTTGGCCGATATTCACGAGACGTCGTTCCAAGGACTAGGTATGAATCAATTATATATTATTATTTATATATATTATTATTTTAATATTTATATTTTTTTTTTTATGCCGGAATATGTTAAAACAAGGCCTAATGCTGTTTTTTTGTTTGTTTTTTCAGGCTCCCCATCTACCGGACCTGCAGATGTTGTAATACAGGTTGAACAAACACAACAGCCCTTGGTTTCAGAGCTTCTTCAGAACAGCCCTCGTCAAAAAAGCCGAGGTATTTAATTAATGTATTGTTAATATATAGGCTTATATCTGAAATGTATTTGGCATTTTTAACATATTTTAGGGTTAATAACCTATTTGTGTATGTATTATTTTTATTTCAGACTCCTCACCGGCTTATGAACACAACGCACAAACATCGGAGGATGCCCAGACAAGCATCCCCGAGGAGGCTCCAAAGACACCAGAGAAACCTGATGATGTCAAAGATTTAAATGACATTTCTGAGGTAGACGATTTGATGTTCTGTGAAGCTGCCAACCTTCTTGAATCGGCCAATTCTGTGGGGGAAACAGCAGATTCTGAAATAGACCAAGAACGTTTTTTCAAAGCGTTTACCCTGGGTTTAAAATCACGAAAGGCTCTACTCCAGAGGCGCATGTGTATTCTACTCGAGCATCAATACAATCAGGATGTGTCATTCTGGCGTAGCGAGCTACCCCGTATGTTAAAAAACATTAGGGCTAAAACAAGCAAATACCGCCGTTAAAAAACACACATGTAAACACACACACACACACACACACATCCTTAATTAGACAGATGGCGCCCCCTATAGACCAAAGTGAGACAATTGAAACACTCTTAGCCAGGATCCCTACAGAGCTCCAAGATATAGTTAACCATATGAATGATTCGGGGGTAATTGACATAATGACAATAGATGAAAATCTATTATCCCAGATTCCCTCCGAACTCATAGACATTATTACACGTATGAATGAGTCAGGGCCTTCCGAGGAAAACATGTTAACACAGATTCCCGAAACCATCATATCTCTAATTACCCAGCTTAACGCGAGCCCTAGGTTTAATTCGGCCCCACAGACACCTCTAAGACAGCCTTTAACAACATTGTCCGAAGAGTCTGAAAGTCAATATGATGTTTTTGAACAGTTGGACAAATGTCTAGCAAATCTGGAGGGGGGCGGTCTTGAGATCAGTGTACAGAACGAGAGCGCTAGGTTTAATTCGGCACCCCAGACACCTATAAATCAGCCTTTAACACCAATGTCCGAAGAGTCTGAAACCCAATACGATGTTTTTGAACAGTTGGACAATTGCCTAGTAAATCTGGAGGGGGGAGGTCTTGATCGAAGTGTACATGTTTTGCGTCGAAATAAATTCAACAATATTGAGGTTCGCCAGTTTTTCAATTTCGCATGGGGGGGTCAGATTCGGGAATATGCTGTGTTTTACGTAATGCTTATGGACACTTTGAATGAACTGTTAGCGAGGATCAGAGATTATAGCGAACCTAGGGATCTCTTACAGTTGGAAATTTGTGGAGACAGTCTACAGAGCAAGGTATCGCTTATTTTACAGAATGGTGAAGCAGAGCTTGAACAATTTGTTAAACTGCTAGAACGCCTTGTACAGTCAAATTTAAACGTGCTAGCAGATAGGACCCTCGAACTTGTAGTACAATTAGTACGCCAACCACAAGGGGGCGGGGGTCAGAGACGAAAGCTCGAGAGTTTAATGCAGTCCGAAATCATAAGCAATAAAAGGGCCTATCTCATAAACGTTCACAATCCAGGTAATAAGCTATGTTTTGCCATAGGTTTGGCCCACTTACTCAGCCCCGGATGTACGGATCAAGCCGCGTTACATAAAGCTCTCGAGCTACAAACTGCGGTGGGTCTCGGTATACAGGATGCTGTGGCTTTCTCAGACATAGTCAAATTTGAAAACTTTCTGAACATCAAGATTGTGGTTTTGTACCACAGTAGGGCTAATGACGCTCTCCTCAAGTTCCAAAATATACCCGAACCACATCCTAAGACTATGTACTTTTATGTGCAAAATGAGCATTACTATGCCGTAACTAACATCACAGCCTTTTTAGGCGCGCCATATGTCTGTCCAGCCTGTCATACCGGCTACACACGCATGGGGGGGCACTCGTGCCGTTACAACTGTTCAGTATGTCTGGATAAACATTGCCCTATGCAGCCGCTAAACTTGACCCCCTGTGCGGATTGTCACCGCACATGTCGTTCGGCCTACTGTTACGAAAAACACAAAACTGAAACATGGCATCCCAAGGCATGTAAATCTGTAAGCAGTTGTGACATTAACAAGAAATGTCCAAAATGTCATTGCAATTACAACCTTAAAATAGATAGCCCTAAACCTCATGTTTGTGGAATTATACACTGCCCAATCTGTAAAGGTCCTTTGAAAAGCAGAGACGCGGAAGCAGTTCAAGAAGTAACACATGAGTGTTACATTCAGCCCTTGGCTGAAGATGAACATACAGAGAAATATGTGTTTTATGATTTTGAGACAACTCAGCAATCAGGGGTTCATTTGCCTATTTTTGTGTCAACCATGACTTTCAAGGGTGAAAAATGGTCGGCCGAGGGACCCGATTGTGCCCAACTCTTTCTAAAACATTTTAGAAAAGCCCAGTACAGAAACTTCACGTTTATAGCTCACAATGCTAGGGCCTATGACTCCTATCTGCTTCTGAACCCTTTGATACAGCAAGGCGTGGCACCCAGTGTCATAGCTCAAGGGAGTAAAATATTATGCTTTGTTGACCCCGCCTTCAAACAGAGATACATTGACAGCTTAAGCTTCTTACCCATGAGATTGGCTCAAATGCCAGAGGCCTTGGGTTTTGAAAACTCTGTCAAAGGCTATTTCCCTCATTTCTTCACATCTGAGGAGAATCTACATTATATAGGATCTTATCCAGCCCCCGAAATGTACGGGTGTGATCAAATGTCTCCCAAAGAGCGTGAGAGATTCATGACATGGTACGAGACCGTAAGACATGGCACTTTTGATTTCCATAAAGAGATGGAATCATACTGTGACAATGACGTTGTTATACTTCGTGAAGGATGCCTCAGATTCAGAGAAGAGGTAATCAAAGATGCGGGCATTGACCCCTGGAGCTGTACAACTATTGCATCAGCGTGCATGAAAACCTATCGTACACACTATCTAACTCCTGAATCTATAGCTATCCCATCGCCAGACAACTACCGACGCCAATTCAAGGCCTACTCTAGTGGTTCCATTCAATGGTTGGAGTACTTGGCCCAGGATAAAGATATTTTTATCCAACATGCTTTGAATCGGGGGGAGAAGGCTTTTGGGCCTTACCATGTAGATGGATACACACAGATTGACGGGGTTGAGACAGTGTATGAGTACAACGGTTGTTTCTTCCACGGTTGTAAATTATGCTTTGTCCCCCACACCTTGTGTGTCCTAACCCAAAAGACTTTTGGGGAAATGTACCAAGAGTTTCAAGACAAACTGAATTCTTTAAAGGCTACTTACGGGTTAAAAGTTGTGGTTTTGTGGGAGCACGAATGGACAGCCCTCAAAAAGGCAGATCCTAGTGTTAAGGCCTTCCTTACCCATTATGACCCTCCAGAGCCCCTGGAACCGCGACAGGCCTTGTTTGGAGGCCGGACCAATGCTTTGACATTGCGTTATGTAGCTCAACCCGACGAGACAATAGGCTATGTAGATTTTACATCCCTATATCCTCATGTAATGAGTTCCTCATTCTATCCTATAGGGCATCCTGAAATTATTCACAGCGACTTTGACGAACCCCAAAATTATTTTGGTTTAATCAAAGCGACTGTCTACCCTCCTAGGGGGCTGTTTATACCTGTGTTGCCTTACAAGGGTCCTAAAGGAAAACTTTTCTTTCCCCTTTGTCGCACATGCTGTGAAAACCACAACC
This sequence comes from Oncorhynchus kisutch, assembly GCF_002021735.2. Classification (NCBI taxonomy): domain Eukaryota; kingdom Metazoa; phylum Chordata; class Actinopteri; order Salmoniformes; family Salmonidae; genus Oncorhynchus; species Oncorhynchus kisutch. The sequence goes on along the minus strand of NC_034185.2, from coordinate 31,856,047 downwards.
AGGAAAACCCCTGTGATCACACAGATCAAGAAAGAGCCCTGACCGGTGTATGGGTCACTGTAGAATTCTCTAAGGCTTTAGAGAAGGGGTATCGTGTGGCCAAAATCTTTGAAGTGTGGAACTTTTCCAGGAAATCAGACACACTTTTTAAAGAGTACATCAAAACCTTCTTGAGATGCAAGCAGATGGCTTCAGGCTATCCTGCATCGGTCACAGATCAAGAAAGTAAAGACCAGTACATTCAAGACTACCATGACAGAGAAGGCATACTTCTTGACCCTGACAGAATAGAGGTCAACAAAACCAAAAGAAATGTGTCGAAATTGTACTTGAACTCCCTTTGGGGGAAATTAGCGCAGAGATGCAATATGCTAACAACTTCGATCATTAAAGACCCCGAAGAATTTTTGGAATTTGTTTTTTCGGACCAATACGAAATTTCACATTTTTCCTTCTTGAGTCAAGACATTGCCTTGGTGCAATGGAGGCGCCACCAAAAGTGGGTTCTACCCCCGGGTAATGTAAATGTGTTTCTTGCAGCATTTACCACAGCCTATGGCCGCCTTGAACTGTACACCCTCATGGAACAGCTTCAGAGGCGGGTTCTTTACCACGACACAGACTCTGTGGTCTATGTAAGCAAACCGGGGGATTGGACCCCCCCACTTAGCAACTATCTTGGGGGTTTAACGAGTGAACTCGAAGAGGGTGACCATATTACAGAATGGTCCTCATGTGGTCCAAAAAGCTATGCTTTTAGGACTAAAGCCAATCACGTGGTGTTGAAAGCCAAAGGCGTGACTCAAAACTATGAAAATGCACCGCGTGTAAACTTGGAATCAATCACGCGCTTGGTCGAGGGGTTCGTAAAGGACAAGAATAGTGACTTGGAGATTTTGAGCTCCTACAACAAAATAGTGAGGGATAAAAAGGGGTTCCATCTAAGAAACGCACCACTCACTAAAAGATTCAGGGTAGTCTATGACAAGAGACAGCTATTGCCTGACGGTACCACATTGCCCTTTGGCTACTGACTTATGCTACAAGCCCCAGTGTGTCTTAAAGCTTAAGATATTATGACTGCTGTCGAGGGTTTTGACCCCCGGCTACAATTGCCTTTTTCAGCATTAATTGCCGGCCCTTCAAACAGTGGCAAAACTTTTTTTGTAAAAAGTATTTTAGAGAATTCTGAACATGTGTTATCTCAAAAGCCTGACAATATTGTATGGTGTTATTCATGTTACCAACCTCTGTATGATGAATTATTGAAGACAATAAAAATCAAGTTTGTTGAAGGAATACCCGATTCTCTGTCTGATGATGAACTTCTCCCCCCACATGTAAATAATCTGCTGGTTTTGGACGATATGCTATTTGCTGGTAGCGAACACCCTGAAATTGCACGAGCTTTTACCCAATATACTCATCATAGAAACCTGTCCGTGCTTTACTTGGTCCAGAATGTGTTTCACCAAGGTAAAAATAGTCGGACCATTAGCTTGAATGCCAACTACATGGTATTGTTTAAAAATCCTAGAGATAAACTGCAAATTAGCACTCTAGCTCAGCAGATGTACCCTGGACGGAAATCATACTTTATGGAGAGCTATGAGGACGCTACCAAAGAGCCATTTTCTTATTTAATCGTGGATTTAAAAGCAAATACTCCAGAACACCTTAGGCTACGTACAGGGCTGTTTCCGGGGGAGAGGCCTGCTGCATACCTTCCTAAAAAGTAAACGCTATGTCTCTGCGTTTAAAAAGAAACCTCCCCCTCTTGAGAAGGCTAGTAGGTTCTACAGCTAAAGAACGGAAGGCCATCTTGGGTCGCTGTTCTTCAGATCTCATATTAGCCCTATGTGAGATTGCTTTGAATCTTCTCAAAGGATGCATTCCACTCACCCTGAACCAATTGAAAAAATTAAGGAGACAAAAGACAGCGATCAAACTCTTTGCCAATAAAAGGGCCAGTCTTCAAAAGAAAAGACATAGTATACAACAGTCTGGGGGTTTTCTTCTACCTTTACTCAGTATAGCCGTGCCCTTCATCACCAGCCTTATTGCGGCCAGACGTGGTGGTTGAACACGTGGGTGTGATGGCCACTAAAATGTACTTGGTGCCTCAACAAGAGTTGGATAGACTTAAAAAACAAATGCAGGGTCCTGAAGATATCAGACAAACAGCGGAAAATGATTTGGATACGGCCATGAAGGATGTTTTGAACCGAAAAGGATTGAACCCCTATGATAAGATTCAAAAATACACAAACCTAATGCAAAGGTATTTGACTCGGGTAAAGCAAGGGGAGAGAGAGACTAACCATTTAACCCTTTCCCTACCGGACCCTTTAACAGATGTCGAACCTAACGATAGCCATGCCCCTGTAAGGCCTGTACCGTCGATCTTACCTAGTGGCGATAATATGTCGGGTGAAGCTCAAATGCCATTTGAAGATAAAGTTATGCATGACCTACTGACACATGTGCCTTTACGTAACAGGAAGAATGTTAAATACATTATGAACAAGATAAAAGACTCAAAGGGGATAGCTGCTTGGAACGACTCTGGAGAGTTTATCCTTCAGGGCTCTGTGGTTAGGGGGTCCCATATGCAGGACTTGCTTAAAAGTACCACGGCTGCCCACAAGGTTGCTGATGACCGAAGGCCTCCCGGCTGGCGTCAGTTTCTTAAGGCCCTGGCAATCCTCAACATCCCCCTCTCCGGTGTACCCAACCATAAGCTTCGTCAACAGATTCAAGCTTTAAAACAAAAGCCTTCAACGAGATACAGCACCCCTAAAGATGCCCCAACGACACCGGCCCCATATGAAAGCGATGATGCTAACTCATTTACTCCCATGAACGTCTCAGGACCTTTTCCTAAACCCGATCTCTCGGCGTGGTTAGACTTTTGAAAATGACTTTTGAATGACTATGATTAAATTCAATAAATTTTTTATTTGAAAAATAAGCAAGTTAACATTTGTGGCATTCTTGAAACATATGACGTGAGCATACGCCTTGATTACGCGTTCTTAAAGGACACACATTTGAACACTTTTGATATTTTCTAACAAAACAAGATACAAGGTTATCATTACTTCTTAAATCATCCTTATAAAGAGACATAACATCTTCAAAAGAAACTCCCCGGGCTCTTTGGCACAGGTAAAATACACAGTGGTGACCGCATGTAGTGGAAAGGTTATCTTGCACTTGTTTGATGTTGTAGTAGATCTTTGTACCGTTTAGGGTCAAAAAATCTTTAATAGATTTAGGGAAATGTGAAAAACCGGGGGGAAAGCCATAGGAATCAAAAAAAGTTGAGATTTTTCGTCCACCTTCCTGTTCTAATGTCATAGCTAGCCAATGTTCACCAGGCATGTGTTTAGGATGGGTATTGACAATAAACATTGCAGGCCTCTCAGACCATATCTCCATAGGTAATTCATCACAAGCCAACACTCCACAAAATTGTTTTCCAATCAAGCGGCTCATGAGCCCGTCCAACTCTTGGGTATTCATGTCTTTGTTCAAAGGTCCTTAATAATAATCCACTAAGACCTGTCTTCGGGCATTCACTTCCAAGATTGAATCAGAGCATGCGTAAACAATCATGCTAACTGTACAGGCTAAAGGTGTACGGAAACGCATTTCCAGCCTGAGGTTACCTTGGGACACCACAGACAGATTTCCTGAGGTGTCATCATCAGGTGATAAATTGAAAGCATACAATGTGTAACCCTCTGCAAAATCATTTCTGTCAATAGGTAAAGAGAGATCTTTTAGATGTCGCCCTGTAGCCAGGAATAGATTGTAAAATTCTCGCACAGATATGTTGTTATTAAATTGTGGTTGGAAAGCCTTCGCCGGAACCTGACGTCCGTCCTGACAGAGCGCTACATACTCTGCATTGAAGTGCTGAAAATTAAAGGGGTTTTTATCTAAACTGCCCGTATTAGAGGCGTGATCAACCAGACCTATAACCACATATCTAGGTAAAGGGCCTAGAAATAGGTTTTCTTGACTGCAGATTCTACTGCCCACAGGTATGCTAAAGGTTTTCATGGTAATTCTTTGGAGAGGGTAAAGGGCATTTCCTTTCATCAAAGCATGTGAGTGACCCAGGCGCACGGCCGGAGATACAGATACTTTTTTAATAAAAAGGGTTGCCCCCAACACTTTCAAACTAAAATCCCCGTCTTGGGGAGACATCAGGCAAAAATCATCCTTGGCCCTGGTTAATTTTAATCTTAAATCAACCGAATTTAAGAGTAACCGTTCTTGAAAGAAAATGTCAGAGTGTATAGGGCCTAGCAAATGAAACTCTCGAGATTCGGCGCAGTAGCGAGCTCGTGCCGCTAGTCCTTTGTTTGCACCGGTGGAAGGGTCTGTCGATTCCATAGAGGCTCCTGCAGTATCCTTGCTAAACAGCCCGGCGCTAAATTGGGTTTTGAGAGTGTCTTCGGAGTAGTTTAGTAAACACTCCATGATGGCTCTATAAGGGTATGTAGCGCTGCTTTGACTGATTAGGCGTTCACCCAAAGTCACATCAACTTGGGAGAAAATGGTGGCCAAGGGGTAATTAATGAGACTCACTTTGGCATCGTCTGCAATATTAGACCCATCTCTTTTGGTCACTTTTAGACGTAAATGCACCAAGGTGTTGTTGAGGTCCAGATAGTTGTCACCATGGCCTGGTATGAAAAATTCGATAGGCCCGTTATCGGTAATAGCAGAGAGAGGGGCTATCTCCACATAACTGGATCTATCTATTGAATGCTGCGTTAACGGTGCCGTGAAAAGATCAAGTTCTGTCTTTATAGCTTCAGAGGACATTCGATGTAAAAGAGCCATGTCACTTATTCTTTTAGAAAATACTTCCTAGTATTCTTTTAGCCTGTTTTGGTACAGACCTCCTCACTTTACCCCGTCTTTGACTTACTGAGGTTCTTTTAACAGTTAACCGACGCTTTTTAGGTGCAGGTCTACGCCTTAAACCAGGAGGTCTCTTTTTGGCCTTCGAGACAATATCATAAGCCCCGAGCCTTCTTGATGCTCCACCTCTGGTGACGCCCTTCGGGTCATAGCATTGGCTACAACCTCACTTACTATATTTTTAGCCGCTGATTTTAAATGTGGTTTGGCTATGCTGAAGCCTCTCTTCATAAACGGTAAAACCATCCTGAAGAGGTTACGGAATATACCTCCTATCCCCGAACCATACATTGTCGGCGCTCCATGATATCCTGGTAGTCCATTACCCACTTGATCCACATAGTATGAAACATAACGGTTAGGGTCGAGCTGATGGAGCTCCATAACCCTTTTATTTGTATTATGTTTATAAATATAATACAGCTATTATATATGTAGAGAGGTTTTGGTGGGTCTAAAGTGGAGTTTTACAATCGTTTTACCATAAGTAAATTCAATGTTTTCGTTCTGATCCGTTTTAAGCTCAACCAGAATGTTTTCAATATAGTTCTTGCTGACATGTACGTAGTGCGGCTTGTCATAATTGACAGTGACGATGTCCCCATCCTTGCCGTCTATATGAACTGTTCGCAGGAGGGGACACAGCTGTCTCCGACCCTTTGATAGGTTATGATGTCGGTATAGACAAATATGTTGTAAAAGCCTGCATGTATATCCGCAGGGAATGGGAATAATTTATCGTTCACATACGTCCATTTATTGGGACCCATCCCCAACATGTAGGATAAATTACCGCTGGTCTTTATACCTCCGTTAGCAGGCCCTGAGATTTGTATCCTTTTATGGATTGGATTGTAGAATAGGAATATTTCCATCTTGTTCAGGGTTAGGTGTTCATTCAACTCTGAGACGATCCTGTCGACGGTTCTATAGAAACCTTTTTTAAGCTTAATAAGTTTCGCAGGTTCCGAGAACCTTTTGCAATAAAAATCACGGTCCTTAGCTTTGATATTATACCAACTATGGGGGTATGTAATCTCGCTGAGACCTACTTCCCAAGCCTCTGATAACTCTATAGGCTTTGGAAAATTGGTTGTATACTTCGAACTCTGATTATTACGATATATCTGTGCCGACGCATTACTGGGGAGAGTCAGGTAGAAGCCGCTGTGTTCCATGATGCCCAACTGTGTACACGCGAATGATGCGCTAGTTATCATGACTAGGGGTTTAAATTAACCCCCGTTGCCTCCACCACATCCTGCTCCAATACCCAACTGTTGAACTTTTGAGGCCAGTTTTTCCAGCGGACCAGCAACCATTTTTTACCCTTTTCTCTCTTCTGATCTAGAATCTCCTCCACGTGAAAGACTTTGTCTTTACCCAACTGGACCTTCTGTAATTCCTTCTCATAAAAGAGCCCTCTATAAGATCCCCGTCATAATCTTTTAATTTGTAGACCGGCGGAATGCGTGGCAGACATTCGGTAACGGTAAACAACTCCGAGCTAAAGCCTTGTTCGTATTTTTTGTCGAAAACACCCCTCAACTTTGATATACGCACCAAGTCACCCACTAGGAATTTAAAAGTCATTTTTTTCTTACGGCGAAGTGGGAACAAACCATACATATTTTTAAAGACTTGAAAAGAGTTTTCCGAAGAGACCTCCGAGGGCTTCATACGTATAGTCTTATGGTAGCTGTGGTTGTAACCGTTTACTAAATCCTGAACTATGTCTGTATATCGGTTGGTGTTGTGAGCTGTAAAATAGCGCCACATCCGCTCTTTCAAAGTCCTATTAAAGCGTTCCACAACCGAAGCTTTCAAATCAGAGCCTGTAGCAAAATGTACTATATTATACTTATTCATTAGCTTCTGAAATGTTTTATTAAAAAATTCTTTTCCGCCATCCGTCTGCACTTTCTTGGGGGCGCCTCCTGCCTTCAAGATCGATTCAAAGGCCCTGGTCACCTCTGCCCCGCTCTTATTTTTTAACACCCTTACATAGGCTAATTTAGAGAAAATATCTATAACCGTTAGCATGTAGCGATTTCCATCATTTTTATCGGCAAGGGACTGCATGTCACATAGATCCGCCTGAAATTGGGATAATGGATGCGTAGAAAAAACTCTATTTCTTGGAAAATGTTTTCTTACAGGTTTATGTAGAGTGTAGGCATCTTGCTCTGATAACCATTCATTCACTTTAGCATCGCTTAACAGACTCCCTGTTTCTTCGACTATAGCTCTCTGTAAACGCTCTTTACCACCATAAGACCCGGGGTTAGAGGGATTATAATATATGTTTTTCAACAGCTGCTCAGCCATCCTTCTTGCCTCTCTGAGGTACAATAACTGTAATGAGCCACTTTCATATAACGACAACATTTCAGTTTGTGAATTTTTATTTTAAGAATGCAACAATTATTACGTATACAGACAATTCAGGATTTGTTGCAAGATACAAGTCCCCGTTTTCTCAACAATCACAGCATGCAACACCCTGTATATATTGTTTAGATTTACAGGTTTGTTTCGCTGAATTTTTAAAACACACACGTCTGATATATAAGTATATAAACAACAAATATGATACACATTCACATTAAAGGGTGGTTCAAACAAATAATGTAAAATCTTAGCCAAAGTTATTTCTAGTTCTTCAGAATCCTCAACAAGCCTTGATACCATATGTGACCATTGTAAACTCTCGCCCGTATGTCGGACATGTTTCATGATTTGCTCCATTTTTAACACACGCTCTACAATAACCCCTGTATTGTGGGTTGTGTAGAACTTTACATTGTTCACTTTATTTTCAATAATCTGATGCATAACATTTGTAAGGTCTCTCAAAAGAAAAAATGTATTTATTCGCTCAAACATCGTAGACACATAGTTACCCATAGCTCTAAATAAACAAAATGTCACTCGGTCTCTTGGGATTTATTGAGCCAGAAAAGCATCACATCAGCCATCACAGCTTCCCTGTATTTGTTGTCGTCCACCAGGGTGTGTCGGATTTCTTTGAGTTTCTCATGGATGAAGAGGGCCTCCTTCAGTTCATGTAGGAAGGCTTCGGTTACCCCGTAAACTCTAGGGATAGACGGCGCAATACCCATAGACTCCAGGGCGATGACCAGCGCTGGTATAAAACGGCAGGACCACAGTCTTTTCACCAGCTCCTCAAAATGATTGAAAAAGTAGTATCTAGGAGGGTCGTAGAGGCAAGGATGACGACGCTGGCTGGGATGATTGATCTCACAGCCGATGCATTTTTCTCGTATATATTCGCCAATCACCACGTTTAAAAGTGTAGCTACAGAGGCCTTGATTGTATCCACAAAAACAGTACTGGCCACCCCATCAAACACATCCTCAGGCTGGGTAAATGTCGGGGGTGTCACGGGTCTTGCCAGGGGTGCGTAGAGTGTAGGGCTTCGTGGCATAGAGTCTTTAGTGTCGGGCCCCCATGACGTAGTGGCTTCCTCGTAGATGGTCTGGAGATCCATGGTGTATGCTGAAATGAAGAACTGTCTGCTTTTTTTCTTTTTATTGTAGAACAAGGCCCTTGGGTATCTGGGGGGGCGGGGTTAAAGCATCCGCTTACTTAGTTTTCTTCTGACGCTGTATCTTCTTGAGGCTCTTTTGCATCGTAATCTTTACGATTCGTATATATTATGCACTTCTTTAAATGAACAAGGCTCTGACGCTGTTGGCTCTGTACAAAGAGAGCATCCAACGGTTGCAACATTTTCAATTCCAGTACATCCCAACTGTTAAAAGGAATAAGCAGACGCAGTCGGGTATCCCCAGTCAGGCCACCACCCCTAAGTTTGTGGTTTCGGATTGCCTCGGTGCCGATATAGAACTCCACGCTGCCGCACGGTCGGCCATTCTTTCTTTGTATTTTCACCCTGTGAAATATTTGTCCTGAGGAGTCCGGGGTACCTTCCCAACGGGTCTCGTGGCCCGTGAACACACTATACCCCTTGGTGATAAGGCTCAGTTCAGGACACACAACCTTGCGAAAAACCGACCAGTCTTCAACACCATATTCCAAGCCTACAGTCTGGTCTGTATATTCTTCTCCTTCATCTACCGTATAGAGGGTCACTCTACAGGCCAGGTAATCAAACCGATACCCCCACTGCTGGCCATTAGACATCAACACTTGATCTGTCAGAGCATTTGCTGGCGGTATTTGGGTTCTATACACATTTAAAAAACGTTTTTTTGGCGCATCATATATTGCTGGTTGATACTTTGCCCTTGCTCTATGGGCAACCCGAAGGCCTGTTTCAGTTGTTACAGTCATCACTGCTTTGGTACCGATCCCAAATTCCATGGTTATTCTTAAGATCTTGTGCACTCTTAAACAGGTATTGTTCAGCGGCTTTATAAGGGGCCTTAACCAACCCAAACCGTGAGAAACAGTAACAGGTTGACCTGACACATGGTCACTTACTCAACCCACCAACCCCCTGGGCATGCACCCTTCTACATGACATAGGGTCATAAATCATTACATAGGGTCATAAATCAGGCTTGGGTCATCAATCATTAACGGCCTGTCAAATGGACCCTTACTCACCCCATAGCCCCCACCTAACCAGGCTTGCCTGACCAGAAGACATGCACACGTCATCACTACATAGGGTTCACATAGAGTTCACATAGGTTCACATAGGGTCATCAATCAAAATTTTGACCCGTGACATCTACTTTATTCTCTCTCAAGTTACAACATTGAAATGCAGAAATAAGCAGTTTTCCATAAACAAGCTCTAAATCATGTTTGATGCACTCTGGATGTCCAATTTTTGCTGTGCTGTGTCTAGGTTGAGATTAAATGAACGCCGTGGACAGTTTTCAGCAAGTTGCAACATTGAAATGCAGAAATGAGCACTTTTCCATAAACAAGCTCTAAATCATGTTTGAAGCACTCTGGATAAAAAAATGTTTTTGTTATGTTTATTTGAGATGTTATGAAAACACTGTAGATTGTTTTCAGCAAGTTAGAACATTGAAATGCATAAATAAGCACTTTTCCATAAACAAGCTCTAAATCATGTTTGATGCACTCTGGATATCCAATTTTTGCTGTGCTGTGTCTAGGTTGAGATGAAATGAACGCCGTGGACAGTTTTCAGCAAGTTGCAACATTGAAATGCAGAAATAAGCACTTTTCCAATAAACAAGCTCTAAATCATGTTTGAAGCACTCTGGATAAAAAAATGTTTTTGTTATGTTTATTTGAGATGTTATGAAAACACTGTAGATTGTTTTCAGCAAGTTACAACATTGAAATGCAGAAATAAGCACTTTTCCATAAACAAGCTCTAAATCATGTTTGATGCACTCTGGATATCCAATTCTAGCAGTGCTGTGTCTAGGTTGAGATGAAATGAACGCCGTGGACAGTTTTCAGCAAGTTGCAACATTGAAATGCAGAAATAAGCACTTTTCCATAAACAAGCTCTAAATCATGTTTGATGCACTCTGGATGTCCAATTTTTGCTGTGCTGTGTCTAGGTTGAGATGAAATGAACGCCGTGGACAGTTTTCAGCAAGATGCAACATTGAAATGCAGAAATGAGCACTTTTCCATAAACAAGCTCTAAATCATGTTTGAAGCACTCTGGATAAAAAAATGTTTTTGTTATGTTTATTTGAGATGTTATGAAAACACTGTAGATTGTTTTCAGCAAGTTAGAACATTGAAATGCAGAAATAAGCAGTTTTCCATAAACAAGCTCTAAATCATGTTTGATGCACTCTGGATATCCAATTCTAGCAGTGCTGTGTCTAGGTTGAGATGAAATGAACGCCGTGGACAGTTTTCAGCAAGTTGAAACATTGAAATGCAGAAATAAGCACTATTCCATAAACAAGCTCTAAATCATGTTTGATGCACTCTGGATATCCAATTTTTGCTGTGCTGTGTCTAGGTTGAGATGAAATGAACGCCGTGGACAGTTTTCAGCAAGTTGCAACATTGAAATGCAGAAATAAGCACTTTTCCATAAACAAGCTCTAAATCATGTTTGAAGCACTCTGGATAAAAAATGTTTTTGTTATGTTTATTTGAGATGTTATGAAAACACTGTAGATTGTTTTCAGCAAGTTACAACATTGAAATGCAGAAATAAGCAGTTTTCCATAAACAAGCTCTAAATCATGTTTGATGCACTCTGGATGTCCAATTTTTGCTGTGCTGTGTCTCGGTTGAGATTAAATGAACGCCGTGGACAGTTTTCAGCAAGTTGCAACATTGAAATGCAGAAATGAGCACTTTTCCATAAACAAGCTCTAAATCATGTTTGAAGCACTCTGGATAAAAAAATGTTTTTGTTATGTTTATTTGAGATGTTATGAAAACACTGTAGATTGTTTTCAGCAAGTTAGAACATTGAAATGTATAAATAAGCACTTTTCCATAAACAAGCTCTAAATCATGTTTGATGCACTCTGGATATCCAATTTTTGCTGTGCTGTGTCTAGGTTGAGATGAAATGAACGCCGTGGACAGTTTTCAGCAAGTTGCAACATTGAAATGCAGAAATAAGCACTTTTCCAATAAACAAGCTCTAAATCATGTTTGAAGCACTCTGGATAAAAAAATGTTTTTGTTATGTTTATTTGAGATGTTATGAAAACACTGTAGATTGTTTTCAGCAAGTTACAACATTGAAATGCAGAAATAAGCACTTTTCCATAAACAAGCTCTAAATCATGTTTGATGCACTCTGGATATCCAATTCTAGCAGTGCTGTGTCTAGGTTGAGATGAAATGAACGCCGTGGACAGTTTTCAGCAAGTTGCAACATTGAAATGCAGAAATAAGCACTTTTCCATAAACAAGCTCTAAATCATGTTTGATGCACTCTGGATGTCCAATTTTTGCTGTGCTGTGTCTAGGTTGAGATGAAATGAACGCCGTGGACAGTTTTCAGCAAGATGCAACATTGAAATGCAGAATGAGCACTTTTCCATAAACAAGCTCTAAATCATGTTTGAAGCACTCTGGATAAAAAAATGTTTTTGTTATGTTTATTTGAGATGTTATGAAAACACTGTAGATTGTTTTCAGCAAGTTAGAACATTGAAATGCAGAAATAAGCAGTTTTCCATAAACAAGCTCTAAATCATGTTTGATGCACTCTGGATATCCAATTCTAGCAGTGCTGTGTCTAGGTTGAGATGAAATGAACGCCGTGGACAGTTTTCAGCAAGTTGAAACATTGAAATGCAGAAATAAGCACTATTCCATAAACAAGCTCTAAATCATGTTTGATGCACTCTGGATATCCAATTTTTGCTGTGCTGTGTCTAGGTTGAGATGAAATGAACGCCGTGGACAGTTTTCAGCAAGTTGCAACATTGAAATGCAGAAATGAGCACTTTTCCATAAACAAGCTCTAAATCATGTTTGAAGCACTCTGGATAAAAAAATGTTTTTGTTATGTTTATTTGAGATGTTATGAAAACACTGTAGATTGTTTTCAGCAAGTTACAACATTGAAATGCAGAAATAAGCACTTTTCCATAAACAAGCTCTAAATCATGTTTGATGCACTCTGGATGTCCAATTTTTGCTGTGCTGTGTCTAGGTTGAGATGAAATGAACGCCGTGGACAGTTTTCAGCAAGTTGCAACTTGAAATGCAGAAATAAGCACTTTTCCATAAACAAGCTCTAAATCATGTTTGATGCACTCTGGATATCCAATTCTAGCAGTGCTGTGTCTAGGTTGAGATGAAATGAACGCCGTGGACAGTTTTCAGCAAGTTGCAACATTGAAATGCAGAAATAAGCACTTTTCCAATAAGCAAGCTCTAAAATCATGTTTGAAGCACTCTGGATAAAAAAATGTTTTTGTTATGTTTATTTGAGATGTTATGAAAACACTGTAGATTGTTTTCAGCAAGTTAGAACATTGAAATGCAGAAATAAGCAGTTTTCCATAAACAAGCTCTAAATCATGTTTGATGCACTCTGGATATCCAATTCTAGCAGTGCTGTGTCTAGGTTGAGATGAAATGAACGCCGTGGACAGTTTTCAGCAAGTTGAAACATTGAAATGCAGAAATAAGCACTATTCCATAAACAAGCTCTAAATCATGTTTGATGCACTCTGGATATCCAATTTTTGCTGTGCTGTGTCTAGGTTGAGATGAAATGAACGCCGTGGACAGTTTTCAGCAAGTTGCAACATTGAAATGCAGAAATAAGCACTTTTCCATAAACAAGCTCTAAATCATGTTTGAAGCACTCTGGATAAAAAAATGTTTTTGTTATGTTTATTTGAGATGTTATGAAAACACTGTAGATTGTTTTCAGCAAGTTACAACATTGAAATGCAGAAATAAGCAGTTTTCCATAAACAAGCTCTAAATCATGTTTGATGCACTCTGGATGTCCAATTTTTGCTGTGCTGTGTCTAGGTTGAGATTAAATGAACGCCGTGGACAGTTTTCAGCAAGTTGCAACATTGAAATGCAGAAATGAGCACTTTTCCATAAACAAGCTCTAAATCATGTTTGAAGCACTCTGGATAAAAAAATGTTTTTGTTATGTTTATTTGAGATGTTATGAAAACACTGTAGATTGTTTTCAGCAAGTTAGAACATTGAAATGCATAAATAAGCACTTTTCCATAAACAAGCTCTAAATCATGTTTGATGCACTCTGGATATCCAATTTTTGCTGTGCTGTGTCTAGGTTGAGATGAAATGAACGCCGTGGACAGTTTTCAGCAAGTTGCAACATTGAAATGCAGAAATAAGCACTTTTCCAATAAACAAGCTCTAAATCATGTTTGAAGCACTCTGGATAAAAAAATGTTTTTGTTATGTTTATTTGAGATGTTATGAAAACACTGTAGATTGTTTTCAGCAAGTTACAACATTGAAATGCAGAAATAAGCACTTTTCCATAAACAAGCTCTAAATCATGTTTGATGCACTCTGGATATCCAATTCTAGCAGTGCTGTGTCTAGGTTGAGATGAAATGAACGCCGTGGACAGTTTTCAGCAAGTTGCAACATTGAAATGCAGAAATAAGCACTTTTCCATAAACAAGCTCTAAATCATGTTTGATGCACTCTGGATGTCCAATTTTTGCTGTGCTGTGTCTAGGTTGAGATGAAATGAACGCCGTGGACAGTTTTCAGCAAGATGCAACATTGAAATGCAGAAATGAGCACTTTTCCATAAACAAGCTCTAAATCATGTTTGAAGCACTCTGGATAAAAAAATGTTTTTGTTATGTTTATTTGAGATGTTATGAAAACACTGTAGATTGTTTTCAGCAAGTTAGAACATTGAAATGCATAAATAAGCACTTTTCCATAAACAAGCTTTAAATCATGTTTGATGCACTCTGGATATCCAATTCTAGCAGTGCTGTGTCTAGGTTGAGATGAAATGAACGCCGTGGACAGTTTTCAGCAAGTTGCAACATTGAAATGCAGAAATAAGCACTTTTCCATAAACAAGCTCTAAATCATGTTTGATGCACTCTGGATGTCCAATTTTTGCTGTGCTGTGTCTAGGTTGAGATGAAATGAACGCCGTGGACAGTTTTCAGCAAGTTGCAACATTGAAATGCAGAAATAAGCACTTTTCCAATAAACAAGCTCTAAATCATGTTTGAAGCACTCTGGATAAAAAAATGTTTTTGTTATGTTTATTTGAGATGTTATGAAAACACTGTAGATTGTTTTCAGCAAGTTAGAACATTGAAATGCAGAAATAAGCAGTTTTCCATAAACAAGCTCTAAATCATGTTTGATGCACTCTGGATATCCAATTCTAGCAGTGCTGTGTCTAGGTTGAGATGAAATGAACGCCGTGGACAGTTTTCAGCAAGTTGAAACATTGAAATGCAGAAATAAGCACTATTCCATAAACAAGCTCTAAATCATGTTTGATGCACTCTGGATATCCAATTTTTGCTGTGCTGTGTCTAGGTTGAGATGAAATGAACGCCGTGGACAGTTTTCAGCAAGTTGCAACATTGAAATGCAGAAATGAGCACTTTTCCATAAACAAGCTCTAAATCATGTTTGAAGCACTCTGGATAAAAAAATGTTTTTGTTATGTTTATTTGAGATGTTATGAAAACACTGTAGATTGTTTTCAGCAAGTTAGAACATTGAAATGCATAAATAAGCACTTTTCCATAAACAAGCTCTAAATCATGTTTGATGCACTCTGGATATCCAATTTTTGCTGTGCTGTGTCTAGGTTGAGATGAAATGAACGCCGTGGACAGTTTTCAGCAAGTTGCAACATTGAAATGCAGAAATAAGCACTTTTCCAATAAACAAGCTCTAAATCATGTTTGAAGCACTCTGGATAAAAAAATGTTTTTGTTATGTTATGAATTTCAATAAGCATTTTTCTACGGCTGGCCATGCTTTCCACCTGGCTACTCCTACCCCGGACAACAGCACTGCACCCCCAACAGCAACTCGCCCAAGCCTTCCCCATTTCTCCTTCTCCCAAATCCATTCAGCTGATGTTCTGAAAGAGCTGCAAAATCTGGACCCCTACAAATCAGCCGGGCTAGACAATCTGGACCCTTTCTTTCTAAAATTATCTGCCGAAATTGTTGCCACCCCTATTACTAGCCTGTTCAACCTCTCTTTCGTGTCGTCTGAGATTCCCAAAGATTGGAAAGCAGCTGCGGTCATCCCCCTCTTCAAAGGGGGGGACACTCTTGACCCAAACTGCTACAGACCTATATCTATCCTACCGTGCCTTTCTAAGGTCTTCGAAAGCCAAGTCAACAAACAGATTACCGACCATTTCGAATCTCACCATACCTTCTCTGCTATGCAATCTGGTTTCAGAGCTGGTCATGGGTGCACCTCAGCCACGCTCAAGGTCCTAAACGATATCTTAACCGCCATCGATAAGAAACATTACTGTGCAGCCGTATTCATTGATCTGGCCAAGGCTTTCGACTCTGTCAATCACCATATCCTCATCGGCAGACTCGACAGCCTTGGTTTCTCAAATGATTGCCTCGCCTGGTTCACCAACTACTTCTCTGATAGAGTTCAGTGTGTCAAGTCGGAGGGTCTGCTGTCCGGACCTCTGGCAGTCTCTATGGGGGTGCCACAGGGTTCAATTCTTGGACCGACTCTCTTCTCTGTATACATCAATGAGGTCGCTCTTGCTGCTGGTGAGTCCCTGATCCACCTCTACGCAGACGACACCATTCTGTATACTTCCGGCCCTTCTTTGGACACTGTGTTAACAACCCTCCAGGCAAGCTTCAATGCCATACAACTCTCCTTCCGTGGCCTCCAATTGCTCTTAAATACAAGTAAAACTAAATGCATGCTCTTCAACCGATCGCTACCTGCACCTACCCGCCTGTCCAACATCACTACTCTGGACGGCTCTGACTTAGAATACGTGGACAACTACAAATACTTAGGTGTCTGGTTAGACTGTAAACTCTCCTTCCAGACCCATATCAAACATCTCCAATCCAAAGTTAAATCTAGAATTGGCTTCCTATTTCGCAACAAAGCATCCTTCACTCATGCTGCCAAACATACCCTTGTAAAACTGACCATCCTACCAATCCTCGACTTTGGCGATGTCATTTACAAAATAGCCTCCAATACCCTACTCAACAAATTGGATGCAGTCTATCACAGTGCAATCCGTTTTATCACCAAAGCCCCATATACTACCCACCATTGCGACCTGTACGCTCTCGTTGGCTGGCCCTCGCTTCATACTCGTCGCCAAACCCACTGGCTCCATGTCATCTACAAGACCCTGCTAGGTAAAGTCCCCCCTTATCTCAGCTCGCTGGTCACCATAGCATCTCCCACCTGTAGCACACGCTCCAGCAGGTATATCTCTCTAGTCACCCCCAAGACCAATTCTTTCTTTGGCCGCCTCTCCTTCCAGTTCTCTGCTGCCAATGACTGGAACGAACTACAAAAATCTCTGAAACTGGAAACACTTATCTCCCTCACTAGCTTTAAGCACCAACTGTCAGAGCAGCTCACAGATTACTGCACCTGTACATAGCCCACCTAAAATTTAGCCCAAACAACTACCTCTTTCCCAACTGTATTTAATTTTTATTTATTTATTTATTTTGCTCCTTTGCACCCCATTATTTTTTTATTTCTACTTTGCACATTCTTCCATTGCAAAACTACCATTCCAGTATTTTACTTGCTATATTGTATTTACTTTGCCATCATGGCCTTTTTTGCCTTTACCTCCCTTCTCACCTCATTTGCTCACATTGTATATAGACTTGTTTATACTGCATTATTGACTGTATGTTTGTTTTTACTCCATGTGTAACTCTGTGTCGTTTTATCTGTCGAACTGCTTTGCTTTATCTTGGCCAGGTCGCAATTGTAAATGAGAACTTGTTCTCAACTTGCCTACCTGGTTAAATAAAGGTAAAATAAAATAAATAAATAAAATAAAAATGTTTATTTGAGATGTTATGAAAACACTGTAGATTGTTTTCAGCAAGTTACAACATTGAAATGCAGAAATAAGCACTTTTCCATAAACAAGCTCTAAATCATGTTTGATGCACTCTGGATATCCAATTCTAGCAGTGCTGTGTCTAGGTTGAGATGAAATGAACGCCGTGGACAGTTTTCAGCAAGTTGCAACATTGAAATGCAGAAATAAGCACTTTTCCAATAAACAAGCTCTAAATCATGTTTGAAGCACTCTGGATAAAAAAATGTTTTTGTTATGTTTATTTGAGATGTTATGAAAACACTGTAGATTGTTTTCAGCAAGTTACAACATTGAAATGCAGAAATAAGCACTTTTCCATAAACAAGCTCTAAATCATGTTTGATGCACTCTGGATATCCAATTCTAGCAGTGCTGTGTCTAGGTTGAGATGAAATGAACGCCGTGGACAGTTTTCAGCAAGTTGCAACATTGAAATGCAGAAATAAGCACTTTTCCATAAACAAGCTCTAAATCATGTTTGATGCACTCTGGATGTCCAATTTTTGCTGTGCTGTGTCTAGGTTGAGATGAAATGAACGCCGTGGACAGTTTTCAGCAAGATGCAACATTGAAATGCAGAAATGAGCACTTTTCCATAAACAAGCTCTAAATCATGTTTGAAGCACTCTGGATAAAAAAATGTTTTTGTTATGTTTATTTGAGATGTTATGAAAACACTGTAGATTGTTTTCAGCAAGTTAGAACATTGAAATGCATAAATAAGCACTTTTCCATAAACAAGCTCTAAATCATGTTTGAAGCACTCTGGATAAAAACATGTTTTTGTTATGTTTATTTGAGATGTTATGAAAACACTGTAGATTGTTTTCAGCAAGTTACAACATTGAAATGCAGAAATAAGCAGTTTTCCATAAACAAGCTCTAAATCATGTTTGATGCACTCTGGATGTCCAGTTTTTGCTGTGCTGTGTCTAGGTTGAGATTAAATGAACGCCGTGGACAGTTTTCAGCAAGTTGCAACATTGAAATGCAGAAATGAGCACTTTTCCATAAACAAGCTCTAAATCATGTTTGAAGCACTCTGGATAAAAAAATGTTTTTGTTATGTTTATTTGAGATGTTATGAAAACACTGTAGATTGTTTTCAGCAAGTTAGAACATTGAAATGCATAAATAAGCACTTTTCCATAAACAAGCTCTAAATCATGTTTGATGCACTCTGGATATCAGAGAGAATAGAGTAGATGTCACGGGTCAAAATTTTGATTGATGACCCTATGTGAACTCTATGTGAACCCTATGTAGTGATGACGTGTGCATGTCTTCTGGTCAGGCAAGCCTGGTTAGGTGGGGGCTATGGGGTGAGTAAGGGTCCATTTGACAGGCCATTAATGATTGATGACCCAAGCCTGATAGACAAGCCTGGTTAGGTGGGGGCTATGGGGTGAGTAAGGGTCCCTTTGACAGGCCGTTAATGATTGATGACCCAAGCCTGATTTATGACCCTATGTAATGATTTATGACCCTATGTCATGTAGAAGGGTGCATGCCCTGGGTTGAGTAAGTGACCATGTGTCAGGTCAACCTGTTACTGTTTCTCACGGTTTGGGTTGGTTAAGGCCCCTTATAAAGCCGCTGAACAATACCTGTTTAAGACTGTACATGATAACCCCCCTGAATATTAAACAAAAATGACACCTATGCCAATTTTAGGGATGTTATGCTCGGCTTGTCATGAACCCAGTGACCAAAGCCTTGAAGAAGTTCTGTGTGAAGCTCCAGAATGTTTTAAAGGATTTTTGGGTACGAGTGAGGGCCACATGTCTTACATATTCCACCCGGAGGATTCTACGGTAAAGATATTCACAGACCGTGGACCCAAACCCCTTTATCCTGCAAAACCTGGGAGTTTTCCCCCGGCTCTGGGGATGAGAGAATGGCTAAACATCAGGCTGGCTCTTTGTAAAATTGAACATGTCCTAAGTGTTACAAATGTGCCAGGATATGCGTTGGAAGAACAGGTCTGCGGCCGCAGTGATCTCAAGGCTCTAAGAATTGCTTCAATGGACTATAGCCCTGACAACAAAGTGACAATTTTAGCCTGTGACCTTTATGATAAGGCTAATGCTACAAAGTCTGTCAATTCTCCGGTAGCTTCCAGAGCCCGCAAACATGTAAACTTTTTTATTCCTGTGTTTAGTTTTAAATGGGTGGATTATCCAATTTTCATAACACTTATGAATAAGCTGGACATTCTCTTCCAAAATGGGGAACAGTTAAAGCGCTGGGCGAGGCTTTCCTTGAGACAGAGTCAAGACCAAAAGGCCCGACGGCGGATCTACCCCTGGAGTGAAAACTTACCATGTGTTGATGGACATAGCAAGAGAGCCTTGCCTTTTGAGGGTGAACTCGACACGGACAATTGCGGTTGGTTGCATAAGCTCCCAGGATCTGTAAGAAAGGCATCGTAAAATACCTTAAGAATGTAACGATATAAAATGTATGTACTAAATATTTTGAATGAAATAAATGGTTTTAAAATCAGAATCTCACCACGTTATGAACTCTCGCGTTTGTTCACTCTTAGCGCAGTCTGTCCCTGAGAAAAATCTTGCGGAAAAAGCCATGTGCGCGCGCATGTGCGTGAGGGAGTTTTCTGTAGTGGCTGTGTGTGTGTGTGTGTGTGTGTGTGTGTGTGTTTCAAAAACAGAAAAAGGGGGGCGGGTTGTTTGTTAAAAAAATACCCATGCATGCCTGGTGGGTCGTTTGAAACCAAGGTTTACACTAGCCTGCAAAACAGATGCCTACCCCCCAACAATAATATTGTGTCTTACGACTCCTAATCTTAAAGGCCTTTCATAAAACTATTTTTTTTAGGTGGGCTAAAAAGTCATTCATCCCAGCGATGTCGAGAACAACACACCCCCATGCATCTAGGTGCTAGCACCCCGGAGATTTTAGAAGCTCCAAAAGGATCCTAATGTTTAGACACACCCAATACCATGTGTTTGAAATGTGTCAAATATACCATGGGCGGGGGTATAGCCCAAAAAAAACGACAAACCCCAAATGCTATGTAAAAAAATCATTCAGGGGTTTTTCTCTAGGTCGTAGGGTACAAAAGCGCTAGAAACCATGGGCAATGTTAGCAGCGTTTTAGTTCCGATGCAAACAGCACCTCCAGAAACTCCAAGAATCGTTATCGGACTGAAGCGTTAAAAAAGATAATCGGGGAAAACAGTCTAATGGATCTATCGCAAGGTGAGTTCTTGAAATAAATCTTTATTAGATTTGATTGTTGTGGGGAATTGTTTGAAAAGCGTGGGATGTTATAGAAATATTAAACAATCATTAGGATCAGTATGCTTACCGTATAACAAGGCAATATTAGCTAAAGTGATTATAGCTTTAATATTGTCGAATGTTTTATAGATTCTGAAGCATTCACGCAGATACTCCGAGGTATAACTGAGCTCGAATCATCCCATGGGGCTCCGAAACAAAGTGCCTACAAACAAACGCCTGCCCTGAATTGTCAACGTAAGTAAGCTCCAAGAATTCCATACATAAAAATATTTATACCTTAAAAACAAAAAGTGTGGGCATCTTATATTAAAAGTTATTTTATATGTTTACAGAGGACCTAAAGCCTAGAAGGTTAAACGATGCCCTATGGAGCCTGAACGGTTTCTGCGAAGCATATGACTACGAGACAATTCTGCCCTACTCCCAGGATGTATTTACACAAAAGCAGCGAACAGAGACTTTAAACGGCAGGTCAACTCCCCTTGGCCAGGACAACGTTGTCCCCCATATTTCTAAACACCAAAGGATAATTAGTGCTCAGATCCACAGTTCCGCTTCACCCGAACAATTCTACTTGGCCGATATTCACGAGACGTCGTTCCAAGGACTAGGTATGAATCAATTATATATTATTATTTATATATATTATTATTTTAATATTTATATATTTTTTTTATGCCGGAATATGTTAAAACAAGGCCTAATGCTGTTTTTTTGTTTTTTTCAGGCTCCCCATCTACCGGACCTGCAGATGTTGTAATACAGGTTGAACAAAGACAAAAGCCCCTGGTTTCAGAGCTTCTTCAGAACAGCCCTCGTCAAAAAAGCCGAGGTATTTAATTAATGTATTGTTAATATATAGGCTTATATCTGAAATGTATTTGGCATTTTTAACATATTTTAGGGTTAATAACCTATTTGTGTATGTATTATTTTTATTTCAGACTCCTCACCGGCTTATGAACACAACGCACAAACATCGGAGGATGCCCAGACAAGCATCCCCGAGGAGGCTCCAAAGACACCAGCGAAACCTGATGATGTCAAAGATTTAAATGACATTTCTGAGGTAGACGATTTGATGTTCTGTGAAGCTGCCAACCTTCTTGAATCGGCCAATTCTGTGGGGGAAACAGCAGATTCTGAAATAGACCAAGAACGTTTTTTCAAAGCGTTTACCCTGGGTTTAAAATCACGAAAGGCTCTACTCCAGAGGCGCATGTGTATTCTACTCGAGCATCAATACAATCAGGATGTGTCATTCTGGCGTAGCGAGCTACCCCGTATGTTAAAAACATTAGGGCTAAAACAAGCAAATACCGCCGTTAAAAAACACACATGTAAACACACACACACACACACACACATCCTTAATTAGACAGATGGCGCCCCCTATAGACCAAAGTGAGACAATTGAAACACTCTTAGCCAGGATCCCTACAGAGCTCCAAGATATAGTTAACCATATGAATGATTCGGGGGTAATTGACATAATGACAATAGATGAAAATCTATTATCCCAGATTCCCTCCGAACTCATAGACATTATTACACGTATGAATGAGTCAGGGCCTTCCGAGGAAAACATGTTAACACAGATTCCCGAAACCATCATATCTCTAATTACCCAGCTTAACGCGAGCCCTAGGTTTAATTCGGCCCCACAGACACCTCTAAGACAGCCTTTAACAACATTGTCCGAAGAGTCTGAAAGTCAATATGATGTTTTTGAACAGTTGGACAAATGTCTAGCAAATCTGGAGGGGGGCGGTCTTGAGATCAGTGTACAGAACGAGAGCGCTAGGTTTAATTCGGCACCCCAGACACCTATAAATCAGCCTTTAACACCAATGTCCGAAGAGTCTGAAACCCAATACGATGTTTTTGAACAGTTGGACAATTGCCTAGTAAATCTGGAGGGGGGAGGTCTTGATCGAAGTGTACATGTTTTGCGTCGAAATAAATTCAACAATATTGAGGTTCGCCAGTTTTTCAATTTCGCATGGGGGGGTCAGATTCGGGAATATGCTGTGTTTTACGTAATGCTTATGGACACTTTGAATGAACTGTTAGCGAGGATTAGAGATTATAGCGAACCTAGGGATCTCTTACAGTTGGAAATTTGTGGAGACAGTCTACAGAGCAAGGTATCGCTTATTTTACAGAATGGTGAAGCAGAGCTTGAACAATTTGTTAAACTGCTAGAACGCCTTGTACAGTCAAATTTAAACGTGCTAGCAGATAGGACCCTCGAACTTGTAGTACAATTAGTACGCCAACCACAAGGGGGCGGGGGTCAGAGACGAAAGCTCGAGAGTTTAATGCAGTCCGAAATCATAAGCAATAAAAGGGCCTATCTCATAAACGTTCACAATCCAGGTAATAAGCTATGTTTTGCCATAGGTTTGGCCCACTTACTCAGCCCCGGATGTACGGATCAATCCGCGTTACATAAAGCTCTCGAGCTACAAACTGCGGTGGGTCTCGGTATACAGGATGCTGTGGCTTTCTCAGACATAGTCAAATTTGAAAACTTTCTGAACATCAAGATTGTGGTTTTGTACCACAGTAGGGCTAATGACGCTCTCCTCAAGTTCCAAAATATACCCGAACCACATCCTAAGACTATGTACTTTTATGTGCAAAATGAGCATTACTATGCCGTAACTAACATCACAGCCTTTTTAGGCGCGCCATATGTCTGTCCAGCCTGTCATACCGGCTACACACGCATGGGGGGGCACTCGTGCCGTTACAACTGTTCAGTATGTCTGGATAAACATTGCCCTATGCAGCCGCTAAACTTGACCCCCTGTGCGGATTGTCACCGCACATGTCGTTCGGCCTACTGTTACGAAAAACACAAAACTGAAACATGGCATCCCAAGGCATGTAAATCTGTAAGCAGTTGTGACATTAACAAGAAATGTCCAAAATGTCATTGCAATTACAACCTTAAAATAGATAGCCCTAAACCTCATGTTTGTGGAATTATACACTGCCCAATCTGTAAAGGTCCTTTGAAAAGCAGAGACGCGGAAGCAGTTCAAGAAGTAACACATGAGTGTTACATTCAGCCCTTGGCTGAAGATGAACATACAGAGAAATATGTGTTTTATGATTTTGAGACAACTCAGCAATCAGGGGTTCATTTGCCTATTTTTGTGTCAACCATGACTTTCAAGGGTGAAAAATGGTCGGCCGAGGGACCCGATTGTGCCCGACTCTTTCTAAAACATTTTAGAAAAGCCCAGTACAGAAACTTCACGTTTATAGCTCACAATGCTAGGGCCTATGACTCCTATCTGCTTCTGAACCCTTTGATACAGCAAGGCGTGGCACCCAGTGTCATAGCTCAAGGGAGTAAAATATTATGCTTTGTTGACCCCGCCTTCAAACAGAGATACATTGACAGCTTAAGCTTCTTACCCATGAGATTGGCTCAAATGCCAGAGGCCTTGGGTTTTGAAAACTCTGTCAAAGGCTATTTCCCTCATTTCTTCACATCTGAGGAGAATCTACATTATATAGGATCTTATCCAGCCCCCGAAATGTACGGGTGTGATCAAATGTCTCCCAAAGAGCGTGAGAGATTCATGACATGGTACGAGACCGTAAGACATGGCACTTTTGATTTCCATAAAGAGATGGAATCATACTGTGACAATGACGTTGTTATACTTCGTGAAGGATGCCTCAGATTCAGAGAAGAGGTAATCAAAGATGCGGGCATTGACCCCTGGAGCTGTACAACTATTGCATCAGCGTGCATGAAAACCTATCGTACACACTATCTAACTCCTGAATCTATAGCTATCCCATCGCCAGACAACTACCGACGCCAATTCAAGGCCTACTCTAGTGGTTCCATTCAATGGTTGGAGTACTTGGCCCAGGATAAAGATATTTTTATCCAACATGCTTTGAATCGGGGGGAGAAGGCTTTTGGGCCTTACCATGTAGATGGATACACACAGATTGACGGGGTTGAGACAGTGTATGAGTACAACGGTTGTTTCTTCCACGGTTGTAAATTATGCTTTGTCCCCCACACCTTGTGTGTCCTAACCCAAAAGACTTTTGGGGAAATGTACCAAGAGTTTCAAGACAAACTGAATTCTTTAAAGGCTACTTACGGGTTAAAAGTTGTGGTTTTGTGGGAGCACGAATGGACAGCCCTCAAAAAGGCAGATCCTAGTGTTAAGGCCTTCCTTACCCATTATGACCCTCCAGAGCCCCTGGAACCGCGACAGGCCTTGTTTGGAGGCCGGACCAATGCTTTGACATTGCGTTATGTAGCTCAACCCGACGAGACAATAGGCTATGTAGATTTTACATCCCTATATCCTCATGTAATGAGTTCCTCATTCTATCCTATAGGGCATCCTGAAATTATTCACAGCGACTTTGACGAACCCCAAAATTATTTTGGTTTAATCAAAGCGACTGTCTACCCTCCTAGGGGGCTGTTTATACCTGTGTTGCCTTACAAGGGTCCTAAAGGAAAACTTTTCTTTCCCCTTTGTCGCACATGCTGTGAAAACCACAACCAGGAAAACCCCTGTGATCACACAGATCAAGAAAGAGCCCTGACCGGTGTATGGGTCACTGTAGAATTCTCTAAGGCTTTAGAGAAGGGGTATCGTGTGGCCAAAATCTTTGAAGTGTGGAACTTTTCCAGGAAATCAGACACACTTTTTAAAGAGTACATCAAAACCTTCTTGAGATGCAAGCAGATGGCTTCAGGCTATCCTGCATCGGTCACAGATCAAGAAAGTAAAGACCAGTACATTCAAGACTACCATGACAGAGAAGGCATACTTCTTGACCCTGACAGAATAGAGGTCAACAAAACCAAAAGAAATGTGTCGAAATTGTACTTGAACTCCCTTTGGGGGAAATTAGCGCAGAGATGCAATATGCTAACAACTTCGATCATTAAAGACCCCGAAGAATTTTTGGAATTTGTTTTTTCGGACCAATACGAAATTTCACATTTTTCCTTCTTGAGTCAAGACATTGCCTTGGTGCAATGGAGGCGCCACCAAAAGTGGGTTCTACCCCCGGGTAATGTAAATGTGTTTCTTGCAGCATTTACCACAGCCTATGGCCGCCTTGAACTGTACACCCTCATGGAACAGCTTCAGAGGCGGGTTCTTTACCACGACACAGACTCTGTGGTCTATGTAAGCAAACCGGGGGATTGGACCCCCCCACTTAGCAACTATCTTGGGGGTTTAACGAGTGAACTCGAAGAGGGTGACCATATTACAGAATGGTCCTCATGTGGTCCAAAAAGCTATGCTTTTAGGACTAAAGCCAATCACGTGGTGTTGAAAGCCAAAGGCGTGACTCAAAACTATGAAAATGCACCGCGTGTAAACTTGGAATCAATCACGCGCTTGGTCGAGGGGTTCGTAAAGGACAAGAATAGTGACTTGGAGATTTTGAGCTCCTACAACAAAATAGTGAGGGATAAAAAGGGGTTCCATCTAAGAAACGCACCACTCACTAAAAGATTCAGGGTAGTCTATGACAAGAGACAGCTATTGCCTGACGGTACCACATTGCCCTTTGGCTACTGACTTATGCTACAAGCCCCAGTGTGTCTTAAAGCTTAAGATATTATGACTGCTGTCGAGGGTTTTGACCCCCGGCTACAATTGCCTTTTTCAGCATTAATTGCCGGCCCTTCAAACAGTGGCAAAACTTTTTTTGTAAAAAGTATTTTAGAGAATTCTGAACATGTGTTATCTCAAAAGCCTGACAATATTGTATGGTGTTATTCATGTTACCAACCTCTGTATGATGAATTATTGAAGACAATAAAAATCAAGTTTGTTGAAGGAATACCCGATTCTCTGTCTGATGATGAACTTCTCCCCCCACATGTAAATAATCTGCTGGTTTGGACGATATGCTATTTGCTGGTAGCGAACACCCTGAAATTGCACGAGCTTTTACCCAATATACTCATCATAGAAACCTGTCCGTGCTTTACTTGGTCCAGAATGTGTTTCACCAAGGTAAAAATAGTCGGACCATTAGCTTGAATGCCAACTACATGGTATTGTTTAAAAATCCTAGAGATAAACTGCAAATTAGCACTCTAGCTCAGCAGATGTACCCTGGACGGAAATCATACTTTATGGAGAGCTATGAGGACGCTACCAAAGAGCCATTTTCTTATTTAATCGTGGATTTAAAAGCAAATACTCCAGAACACCTTAGGCTACGTACAGGGCTGTTTCCGGGGGAGAGGCCTGCTGCATACCTTCCTAAAAAGTAAACGCTATGTCTCTGCGTTTAAAAAGAAACCTCCCCCTCTTGAGAAGGCTAGTAGGTTCTACAGCTAAAGAACGGAAGGCCATCTTGGGTCGCTGTTCTTCAGATCTCATATTAGCCCTATGTGAGATTGCTTTGAATCTTCTCAAAGGATGCATTCCACTCACCCTGAACCAATTGAAAAAATTAAGGAGACAAAAGACAGCGATCAAACTCTTTGCCAATAAAAGGGCCAGTCTTCAAAAGAAAAGACATAGTATACAACAGTCTGGGGGTTTTCTTCTACCTTTACTCAGTATAGCCGTGCCCTTCATCACCAGCCTTATTGCGGCCAGACGTGGTGGTTGAACACGTGGGTGTGATGGCCACTAAAATGTACTTGGTGCCTCAACAAGAGTTGGATAGACTTAAAAAACAAATGCAGGGTCCTGAAGATATCAGACAAACAGCGGAAAATGATTTGGATACGGCCATGAAGGATGTTTTGAACCGAAAAGGATTGAACCCCTATGATAAGATTCAAAAATACACAAACCTAATGCAAAGGTATTTGACTCGGGTAAAGCAAGGGGAGAGAGAGACTAACCATTTAACCCTTTCCCTACCGGACCCTTTAACAGATGTCGAACCTAACGATAGCCATGCCCCTGTAAGGCCTGTACCGTCGATCTTACCTAGTGGCGATAATATGTCGGGTGAAGCTCAAATGCCATTTGAAGATAAAGTTATGCATGACCTACTGACACATGTGCCTTTACGTAACAGGAAGAATGTTAAATACATTATGAACAAGATAAAAGACTCAAAGGGGATAGCTGCTTGGAACGACTCTGGAGAGTTTATCCTTCAGGGCTCTGTGGTTAGGGGGTCCCATATGCAGGACTTGCTTAAAAGTACCACGGCTGCCCACAAGGTTGCTGATGACCGAAGGCCTCCCGGCTGGCGTCAGTTTCTTAAGGCCCTGGCAATCCTCAACATCCCCCTCTCCGGTGTACCCAACCATAAGCTTCGTCAACAGATTCAAGCTTTAAAACAAAAGCCTTCAACGAGATACAGCACCCCTAAAGATGCCCCAACGACACCGGCCCCATATGAAAGCGATGATGCTAACTCATTTACTCCCATGAACGTCTCAGGACCTTTTCCTAAACCCGATCTCTCGGCGTGGTTAGACTTTTGAAAATGACTTTTGAATGACTATGATTAAATTCAATAAATTTTTTATTTGAAAAATAAGCAAGTTAACATTTGTGGCATTCTTGAAACATATGACGTGAGCATACGCCTTGATTACGCGTTCTTAAAGGACACACATTTGAACACTTTTGATATTTTCTAACAAAACAAGATACAAGGTTATCATTACTTCTTAAATCATCCTTATAAAGAGACATAACATCTTCAAAAGAAACTCCCCGGGCTCTTTGGCACAGGTAAAATACACAGTGGTGACCGCATGTAGTGGAAAGGTTATCTTGCACTTGTTTGATGTTGTAGTAGATCTTTGTACCGTTTAGGGTCAAAAAATCTTTAATAGATTTAGGGAAATGTGAAAAACCGGGGGGAAAGCCATAGGAATCAAAAAAAGTTGAGATTTTTCGTCCACCTTCCTGTTCTAATGTCATAGCTAGCCAATGTTCACCAGGCATGTGTTTAGGATGGGTATTGACAATAAACATTGCAGGCCTCTCAGACCATATCTCCATAGGTAATTCATCACAAGCCAACACTCCACAAAATTGTTTTCCAATCAAGCGGCTCATGAGCCCGTCCAACTCTTGGGTATTCATGTCTTTGTTCAAAGGTCCTTAATAATAATCCACTAAGACCTGTCTTCGGGCATTCACTTCCAAGATTGAATCAGAGCATGCGTAAACAATCATGCTAACTGTACAGGCTAAAGGTGTACGGAAACGCATTTCCAGCCTGAGGTTACCTTGGGACACCACAGACAGATTTCCTGAGGTGTCATCATCAGGTGATAAATTGAAAGCATACAATGTGTAACCCTCTGCAAAATCATTTCTGTCAATAGGTAAAGAGAGATCTTTTAGATGTCGCCCTGTAGCCAGGAATAGATTGTAAAATTCTCGCACAGATATGTTGTTATTAAATTGTGGTTGGAAAGCCTTCGCCGGAACCTGACGTCCGTCCTGACAGAGCGCTACATACTCTGCATTGAAGTGCTGAAAATTAAAGGGGTTTTTATCTAAACTGCCCGTATTAGAGGCGTGATCAACCAGACCTATAACCACATATCTAGGTAAAGGGCCTAGAAATAGGTTTTCTTGACTGCAGATTCTACTGCCCACAGGTATGCTAAAGGTTTTCATGGTAATTCTTTGGAGAGGGTAAAGGGCATTTCCTTTCATCAAAGCATGTGAGTGACCCAGGCGCACGGCCGGAGATACAGATACTTTTTTAATAAAAAGGGTTGCCCCCAACACTTTCAAACTAAAATCCCCGTCTTGGGGAGACATCAGGCAAAAATCATCCTTGGCCCTGGTTAATTTTAATCTTAAATCAACCGAATTTAAGAGTAACCGTTCTTGAAAGAAAATGTCAGAGTGTATAGGGCCTAGCAAATGAAACTCTCGAGATTCGGCGCAGTAGCGAGCTCGTGCCGCTAGTCCTTTGTTTGCACCGGTGGAAGGGTCTGTCGATTCCATAGAGGCTCCTGCAGTATCCTTGCTAAACAGCCCGGCGCTAAATTGGGTTTTGAGAGTGTCTTCGGAGTAGTTTAGTAAACACTCCATGATGGCTCTATAAGGGTATGTAGCGCTGCTTTGACTGATTAGGCGTTCACCCAAAGTCACATCAACTTGGGAGAAAATGGTGGCCAAGGGGTAATTAATGAGACTCACTTTGGCATCGTCTGCAATATTAGACCCATCTCTTTTGGTCACTTTTAGACGTAAATGCACCAAGGTGTTGTTGAGGTCCAGATAGTTGTCACCATGGCCTGGTATGAAAAATTCGATAGGCCCGTTATCGGTAATAGCAGAGAGAGGGGCTATCTCCACATAACTGGATCTATCTATTGAATGCTGCGTTAACGGTGCCGTGAAAAGATCAAGTTCTGTCTTTATAGCTTCAGAGGACATTCGATGTAAAAGAGCCATGTCACTTATTCTTTTAGAAAATACTTCCTAGTATTCTTTTAGCCTGTTTTGGTACAGACCTCCTCACTTTACCCCGTCTTTGACTTACTGAGGTTCTTTTAACAGTTAACCGACGCTTTTTAGGTGCAGGTCTACGCCTTAAACCAGGAGGTCTCTTTTTTGGCCTTCGAGACAATATCATAAGCCCCGAGCCTTCTTGATGCTCCACCTCTGGTGACGCCCTTCGGGTCATAGCATTGGCTACAACCTCACTTACTATATTTTTAGCCGCTGATTTTAAATGTGGTTTGGCTATGCTGAAGCCTCTCTTCATAAACGGTAAAACCATCCTGAAGAGGTTACGGAATATACCTCCTATCCCCGAACCATACATTGTCGGCGCTCCATGATATCCTGGTAGTCCATTACCCACTTGATCCACATAGTATGAAACATAACGGTTAGGGTCGAGCTGATGGAGCTCCATAACCCTTTTATTTGTATTATGTTTATAAATATAATACAGCTATTATATATGTAGAGAGGTTTTGGTGGGTCTAAAGTGGAGTTTTACAATCGTTTTACCATAAGTAAATTCAATGTTTTCGTTCTGATCCGTTTTAAGCTCAACCAGAATGTTTTCAATATAGTTCTTGCTGACATGTACGTAGTGCGGCTTGTCATAATTGACAGTGACGATGTCCCCATCCTTGCCGTCTATATGAACTGTTCGCAGGAGGGGGACACAGCTGTCTCCGACCCTTTGATAGGTTATGATGTCGGTATAGACAAATATGTTGTAAAAGCCTGCATGTATATCCGCAGGGAATGGGAATAATTTATCGTTCACATACGTCCATTTATTGGGACCCATCCCCAACATGTAGGATAAATTACCGCTGGTCTTTATACCTCCGTTAGCAGGCCCTGAGATTTGTATCCTTTTATGGATTGGATTGTAGAATAGGAATATTTCCATCTTGTTCAGGGTTAGGTGTTCATTCAACTCTGAGACGATCCTGTCGACGGTTCTATAGAAACCTTTTTTAAGCTTAATAAGTTTCGCAGGTTCCGAGAACCTTTTGCAATAAAAATCACGGTCCTTAGCTTTGATATTATACCAACTATGGGGGTATGTAATCTCGCTGAGACCTACTTCCCAAGCCTCTGATAACTCTATAGGCTTTGGAAAATTGGTTGTATACTTCGAACTCTGATTATTACGATATATCTGTGCCGACGCATTACTGGGGAGAGTCAGGTAGAAGCCGCTGTGTTCCATGATGCCCAACTGTGTACACGCGAATGATGCGCTAGTTATCATGACTAGGGGTTTAAATTAACCCCCGTTGCCTCCACCACATCCTGCTCCAATACCCAACTGTTGAACTTTTGAGGCCAGTTTTTCCAGCGGACCAGCAACCATTTTTTACCCTTTTCTCTCTTCTGATCTAGAATCTCCTCCACGTGAAAGACTTTGTCTTTACCCAACTGGACCTTCTGTAATTCCTTCTCATAAAAAGAGCCCTCTATAAGATCCCCGTCATAATCTTTTAATTTGTAGACCGGCGGAATGCGTGGCAGACATTCGGTAACGGTAAACAACTCCGAGCTAAAGCCTTGTTCGTATTTTTTGTCGAAAACACCCCTCAACTTTGATATACGCACCAAGTCACCCACTAGGAATTTAAAAGTCATTTTTTTCTTACGGCGAAGTGGGAACAAACCATACATATTTTTAAAGACTTGAAAAGAGTTTTCCGAAGAGACCTCCGAGGGCTTCATACGTATAGTCTTATGGTAGCTGTGGTTGTAACCGTTTACTAAATCCTGAACTATGTCTGTATATCGGTTGGTGTTGTGAGCTGTAAAATAGCGCCACATCCGCTCTTTCAAAGTCCTATTAAAGCGTTCCACAACCGAAGCTTTCAAATCAGAGCCTGTAGCAAAATGTACTATATTATACTTATTCATTAGCTTCTGAAATGTTTTATTAAAAAATTCTTTTCCGCCATCCGTCTGCACTTTCTTGGGGGCGCCTCCTGCCTTCAAGATCGATTCAAAGGCCCTGGTCACCTCTGCCCCGCTCTTATTTTTTAACACCCTTACATAGGCTAATTTAGAGAAAATATCTATAACCGTTAGCATGTAGCGATTTCCATCATTTTTATCGGCAAGGGACTGCATGTCACATAGATCCGCCTGAAATTGGGATAATGGATGCGTAGAAAAAACTCTATTTCTTGGAAAATGTTTTCTTACAGGTTTATGTAGAGTGTAGGCATCTTGCTCTGATAACCATTCATTCACTTTAGCATCGCTTAACAGACTCCCTGTTTCTTCGACTATAGCTCTCTGTAAACGCTCTTTACCACCATAAGACCCGGGGTTAGAGGGATTATAATATATGTTTTTCAACAGCTGCTCAGCCATCCTTCTTGCCTCTCTGAGGTACAATAACTGTAATGAGCCACTTTCATATAACGACAACATTTCAGTTTGTGAATTTTTATTTTAAGAATGCAACAATTATTACGTATACAGACAATTCAGGATTTGTTGCAAGATACAAGTCCCCGTTTTCTCAACAATCACAGCATGCAACACCCTGTATATATTGTTTAGATTTACAGGTTTGTTTCGCTGAATTTTTAAAACACACACGTCTGATATATAAGTATATAAACAACAAATATGATACACATTCACATTAAAGGGTGGTTCAAACAAATAATGTAAAATCTTAGCCAAAGTTATTTCTAGTTCTTCAGAATCCTCAACAAGCCTTGATACCATATGTGACCATTGTAAACTCTCGCCCGTATGTCGGACATGTTTCATGATTTGCTCCATTTTTAACACACGCTCTACAATAACCCCTGTATTGTGGGTTGTGTAGAACTTTACATTGTTCACTTTATTTTCAATAATCTGATGCATAACATTTGTAAGGTCTCTCAAAAGAAAAAATGTATTTATTCGCTCAAACATCGTAGACACATAGTTACCCATAGCTCTAAATAAACAAAATGTCACTCGGTCTCTTGGGATTTATTGAGCCAGAAAAGCATCACATCAGCCATCACAGCTTCCCTGTATTTGTTGTCGTCCACCAGGGTGTGTCGGATTTCTTTGAGTTTCTCATGGATGAAGAGGGCCTCCTTCAGTTCATGTAGGAAGGCTTCGGTTACCCCGTAAACTCTAGGGATAGACGGCGCAATACCCATAGACTCCAGGGCGATGACCAGCGCTGGTATAAAACGGCAGGACCACAGTCTTTTCACCAGCTCCTCAAAATGATTGAAAAAGTAGTATCTAGGAGGGTCGTAGAGGCAAGGATGACGACGCTGGCTGGGATGATTGATCTCACAGCCGATGCATTTTTCTCGTATATATTCGCCAATCACCACGTTTAAAAGTGTAGCTACAGAGGCCTTGATTGTATCCACAAAAACAGTACTGGCCACCCCATCAAACACATCCTCAGGCTGGGTAAATGTCGGTGGTGTCACGGGTCTTGCCAGGGGTGCGTAGAGTGTAGGGCTTCGTGGCATAGAGTCTTTAGTGTCGGGCCCCCATGACGTAGTGGCTTCCTCGTAGATGGTCTGGAGATCCATGGTGTATGCTGAAATGAAGAACTGTCTGCTTTTTTTCTTTTTATTGTAGAACAAGGCCCTTGGGTATCTGGGGGGGCGGGGTTAAAGCATCCGCTTACTTAGTTTTCTTCTGACGCTGTATCTTCTTGAGGCTCTTTTGCATCGTAATCTTTACGATTCGTATATATTATGCACTTCTTTAAATGAACAAGGCTCTGACGCTGTTGGCTCTGTACAAAGAGAGCATCCAACGGTTGCAACATTTTCAATTCCAGTACATCCCAACTGTTAAAAGGAATAAGCAGACGCAGTCGGGTATCCCCAGTCAGGCCACCACCCCTAAGTTTGTGGTTTCGGATTGCCTCGGTGCCGATATAGAACTCCACGCTGCCGCACGGTCGGCCATTCTTTCTTTGTATTTTCACCCTGTGAAATATTTGTCCTGAGGAGTCCGGGGTACCTTCCCAACGGGTCTCGTGGCCCGTGAACACACTATACCCCTTGGTGATAAGGCTCAGTTCAGGACACACAACCTTGCGAAAAACCGACCAGTCTTCAACACCATATTCCAAGCCTACAGTCTGGTCTGTATATTCTTCTCCTTCATCTACCGTATAGAGGGTCACTCTACAGGCCAGGTAATCAAACCGATACCCCCACTGCTGGCCATTAGACATCAGCACTTGATCTGTCAGAGCATGTGCTGGCGGTATTTGGGTTCTATACACATTTAAAAAACGTTTTTTTGGCGCATCATATATTGCTGGTTGATACTTTGCCCTTTCTCTATGGGCAACCCGAAGGCCTGTTTCAGTTGTTACAGTCATCACTGCTTTGGTACCGATCCCAAATTCCATGGTTATTCTTAAGATCTTGTGCACTCTTAAACAGGTATTGTTCAGCGGCTTTATAAGGGGCCTTAACCAACCCAAACCGTGAGAAACAGTAACAGGTTGACCTGACACATGGTCACTTACTCAACCCAGGGCATGCACCCTTCTACATGACATAGGGTCATAAATCATTACATAGGGTCATAAATCAGGCTTGGGTCATCAATCATTAACGGCCTGTCAAAGGGACCCTTACTCACCCCATAGCCCCCACCTAACCAGGCTTGTCTATCAGGCTTGGGTCATCAATCATTAACGGCCTGTCAAATGGACCCTTACTCACCCCATAGCCCCCACCTAACCAGGCTTGCCTGACCAGAAGACATGCACACGTCATCACTACATAGGGTTCACATAGAGTTCACATAGGGTCATCAATCAAAATATTGACCCGTGACATCTACTCTATTCTCTCTCATGTCTCGTTTCCGTGGGTTAGGAGAACATTCCATCAATGTCGCAGCGAACATACACAGAACATGGTTGCCATGTTCTAGACACGCTTCATGAGAACGTTGCATGAACATTCATGTGTCCAGTTTTCTGAGGGTTAAACATAAAATCAACAAGGCTATATGTACTTAGTTGAAAACACTGAAAACAAACTTAAAAATACCAATGTTGCTAAATATCATGTGGCAGTAGCTTCAATCATCTCAGGCCAGTGGCACAATATATTAACTTATGGTTGGATCAAAATCGCCGGCATAATCATTGGCCTGTACAAAGAATTAAGTCAAAACCAGAAGTCCAAATCCTCATCTCCATCCATGGCTTAGGGAAGGGTCGATATTGCAAGCTACTACTCCCTGACATCAACACAGCAGACCAGAAACAGACAGGTTTTTCTGACAATGATGCTGCTCTGCTTAGTATGTGATTTGATTAGTCTGAAACCAAATGCAAACTGGCCTCGCTTGGGGGTGTTATGCTGTGCCAGGACAACCCACTGTTGAGACCAGCTCAACGCTGATTGGCTAATTATTTTATAATTGTTTTTATCAAGGGAGGCCAAACGCTTGCTGGCATCAATCAACCAAATGCTACTGTGACAACATGTCATACTCTTTTGTTCCAGACAGCATCAGATACAGGGGCTACACATACTGAGACAGAGGGGTGCTGTTTCCCTCACTCTGATGATTTCTCCGGTGAGATTAAGCCACTTAAAAATTTATGGAAAAAGATGAAATCACAGAGAGACTAAAGAAATATAATTTTTGTTATCATTTTTGGGGGGCACATATTTGACGAAGGGCTTCCCTTGGCACCCATGAATACACGCCACTAACTCTTACATGGTTCATGAATTGATACGCAAAACAACGCCGGATTTAAAACTTCACATTTTTCAATATAAATTACTATACAAAATTCTTGCAACTAATAGAATGTTATATATATGGGGGATACAATCTTCACAGCTCTTCACATTCTGCTGTGAGGAGGCAGTGTCATTAGATCATTTATTTTGGTACTGTCCATATGTAGCTCGTTTTTGGTCACAGGTCCAGGAATGGCTGAATAATTGCAACATTTGCCTAGAACTGACGCTGCAGATACCACTACTGGGTGATTTGAAAAGCCATAGTCAATCAATCAATAATATAATAATTATTTTTGAAAAAAATGTTTATTTTTAATTTACAATCTGTAGAAGCTATGAGAATAGGAAGGTTAAATTATTTTGTCAAGCATCACAGCACTGTTGAAAAATATATGGCAAATAGAAATCCGAAATGGCGGATGTTGAGAGATAGATGGGAGGGGTTGAATGGAGCTGAAGGGTGGGACTAATAACAAGAT
This sequence comes from Oncorhynchus kisutch, assembly GCF_002021735.2. Lineage (NCBI taxonomy): Eukaryota > Metazoa > Chordata > Actinopteri > Salmoniformes > Salmonidae > Oncorhynchus > Oncorhynchus kisutch. Next base: position 31,819,643 of record NC_034185.2, on the reverse strand, counting down.
AAACAATGTAAAACATACCAGATCTGTAAAATGTTTATAGATTCAGAACTTTTGTGAAATAGCACAGTTACAAATAGAAATCAAACTGGATGGACATCAGAAATAGAGGAAGGACTAAGAACAAACAGGAGAGAACTATTGTAAAGTAGACTGTGTCTGTAGAATGTGTATAATAATAATAATAAAGGTATCTTTTTTTAAAAGTATGTATGTCTATATAGGTATGTGTATGTGTATATGTATGCATGCGTGTATGGATATATATATTTACCCCAAAAATATGGGGGATTGGAAATGATGCAGACAATTACATTGGAAGCAACATTCTTTCCGCAATATTAAGCTGATCCTCCCCTTTAATTTAAAAAAAACATTTTTAAAACTCTTACAGTCTTAACAACAGTTACAACACACCTATCTGATCGGATTAATATGAGTTTTCCTTGAAAGTTGGGAATCTGTAAGATTTCCCCTTGAGCACGATTTATGACTAGATTTCCACTACCTCATCAATCAGTATTCATTCATCCTATATAGCTGAGCATCTCAAAGAGAACTTTCAAATCCGTAGCACATACAGTATACAATGTTGAACAAACGTGTCATTTTAATTCGATCAGATAGGTGTGTTGTAACTGTTGCCAAATAATGACTTTAACATACAGTATGTTGCTTAGAAGGTGAGAGTAGAGAGACTCCCCTAGCAGGTCTCAAGCCCAGACCACCAGCACCAATGACAAACACCCTAACCACTGTCCCTATAAGGGATATCTCTAGGGCATGTACTTATTGGGCCGGTATAGTGTTCTACATTTTTATTAAACCTTTATTTAACTAGGCAAGTCAGTTTAAGAACAAATTCTTATTTTACAATGACGGCCTACTCCCGGCCAAACCCTCTCGTAACCCAGACGACGCTGGGCCAATTGTGCGCCGCCCTATGGGACTCCCGATCACGTCCGGTTGTGATAGTTAGGCCCTGTCCAGAATAAACCCTAACCACTCCTCCCTAGGCACTTATGTAGAGGAAACAACTTGATAGGTGTAAGCAGTAGGGTGAATGCACTTTGAAGTAAATGTCAGTTAAAAGGACTCTCAAGAGAAAACCATTTTAAAGATCATAGTGATTCAGGAGTATCAATAAAAACAGGTTAATATGCCCCACCAACATTAGACAACTATACAGAAAGCCCTTAAATTGCTGAAATAAGTCAATACAAATAAAATTATGGGAATAGTCTGATTAAACGATACCTGACACAGACATGGTGGTGTAGTGGGAATGTAGTAAATCCGTGAACCATGAGATTGTGAGTTCAAATCCCAGGGAAGGCATGCACAATGTAATAATGTGTGTCAAATATGTACACTAAAAGCACCGTGCGCGCCACCGTGCCAATAAACAAAGAGCTGTGAATGGATCAGTTGTTCACCAATCGGGGCCTCGATTTGCCTGGCAACAGTAAAAAGCTGTACTGAAACGTGACTAGAATATGAACATAAATTCTGGAAACATGGCAACCATGTTCTGAGTGATGTTGATGGAATATCCCCCTAACCCTCAGAAAACCGGACACATGAATGTTTCTGTGAAACATGTCTAGAACATTATTGTCTTATCTTAGAACATGGCAACCATGTACTGTGTATATTTGAAGGGACGTTGATGGAATATTCTCCCAACCGACAGGAAACTGGACACATGTTCTTGCAATGTTCCGATGAAACGAGTCTAGGACGTTAATATGGTAAATTCTGAGAACATGGTAACCACGTTTTGTAGTTATATTTTACGATAAGGGAATAGTCTCTTGGAAACATTCCTTGCACATCATGGGAACGTTGCTATGAAAACATGACCTAAAGATGGGAATGTTCTCTAAAGATGTGGGAATGTTGGTTGTTAGCTAGGTATACACTACAGGTATACACTAGGTATACACTAGGTATACACTACACTAGGTATACACTAGGTATACACTAGGTATACACTACTACAGGTATACACTACTATAGTTATACACTAGGTATACACTACTACAGGTATACACTCGGTGTACACTACAGGTATACACTAGGTATACACTAGGTATACACTACTACAGGTATACACTACTATAGTTATACACTAGGTATACACTACTACAGGTATACACTCGGTGTACACTACAGGTATACACTAGGTATACACTAGGTATACACTACTACAGGTATACACTACTACAGGTATACACTAGGTATACACTACTACAGGTATACACTAGGTATACACTACTACAGGTATACACTAGGTGTACACTACAGGTATACACTAGGTATACACTACAGGTATACACTAGGTATACACTACTACAGGTATACACTAGGTGTACACTACATGTATACACTACAGGTATACACTACAGATATACACTAGGTGTACACTACAGGTATACACTAGGTATACACTACTACAGGTATACACTAGGTATACACTACAGGTATACACTAGGTATTCACTACAGGTATACACTAGGTGTACACTACAGGTATACACCAGGTGTATACACCAGGTATACACTACAGGTATACACTAGGTGTACACTACAGGTATACACTAGCTGTACATGATAGGTATACACTAGGTGTACACTACAGGTATACACTAGGTATACACTACAGGTATACACTACAGCCTATGGTAGAGCACTGGGGAGTCCCACACATGACTTCCAAATTGACAGGGAAAATGGTGCATTCCCTTTTTCAAGGTGTTGAAAGTGGCAGCTGTAGCCTTTAGCTCGATGCAGATGTTGCCTGTGGCTACTGGTCCATGGCTACTGGTTGAGGTCAGGTCTCTGACTGGGCCACTCCAGAAGGCGTATTTTCTTCTGTTGAAGTCATTCTGTTGTTGATTTACTTCTGTGTTTTGGGCCATTGTCATGTTGTATCATCCAACTTCTGTTGAACTTCAATTGGCTGATAGATAGCCTAACATTCTCCTGCAAAATGTCTTGATAAACTTGGGAAGTAATTTTTCCAGCAATGATAGCAAGATGTCCCGGCCCTGAAGTAGCAAAGCAGCCCCAAACCATGATGCTCCCTTCACCATACTTTACAGTTGGGATGAGGTTTTGATGTTGGTGTGCTGTGCCTTTCTTCTCCACACATAGTGTTGTGTGTTCCTTCCAAACAACTCAACTGTAGTTTCAGCTGTCCACAGAATATGTTGCCAGTAGCGCTGTGGAACATCCAGGTGCACTTTTGCGAACTTCAGACGTGCAGCGATGTTTTTTTTAACAGCAGTTGGTTCTTTTCCGTGGTGTCCTCCCATGAACACCATTCTTGTTAAGTGTTTTACGTATCGTAGACTCGTCAACATGTTAGCATGTTCCAGAGATTTCTGTAAGTCTTTAGCTGACACTCTAGGACTATTCTTAACCTCATTGAGCATTCCACGCTGTGCTCTTGCAGTCATCTTTGCAGGATGGCCACTCCTAGGGAGAGTAGCAACAGTACTGAACTTTCTGAATTTATAGACAATTGTCTTACGTAACATCCTGTAATGTGATCTGATCTTCATCTGACCACTTCCGTATTGAGCGAGTCACTGGTACTTCCTGCTTTCATTTTTGCTTGTAAGCAGGCATCAGGAGGATAGAATTATGGTCGGATTTGCCAAATGGAGGGCGAAGGAGAGCTTTGTATGCATCTCTGTGTGTGGAGTAAAGGTGGTCTAGAGTTTTTTTCCCCTCTGGTTGCACATGTGACATGCTGGTAATTATGGCCTTATAGAGTTGGTTGAGTGCGCTCTTAGTGCCAACATTGGTATGTGGTGGTAACTAGACGGCTACGAATAATATAGGTGAGAACTCTCTTGGTAGATAGTATGGTCTACAGCTTATCATAAGGTACTTTACCTCAGGCCAGCAATACCTCGAGACTTCTTAATATTAGACATTGCACACCAGCTGTTATTGACATAAAGACACACACCCCCGCCCCTCGTCTTACAGTAGCTTCTCTGTTCTGCTGGTGCATGGAATATCCCACCAGCTATACTGTATATTATCTATGTCATCGTTTAGCCACGACTCAGTGAAACATAGGATATTACAGTTCTTAATGTCTCGTTGGTAGGATAATCGTAACCGTAGGTCATCCATTTTATTTTCCAATGATTGCATGTTAGCAAGTAGAATTGATGGCAATGGGAGTTTACTCGCTCGCCTACGGATTCTCAAAAGGCAACCTGATCTGCGTCCTCTTTTCCTCCGTATTTTCTTCACGCAAATGACATGGATCTGAGGCTGTTCCCGGGAGATCACCATATCTTTCTCGTCGAACTTGTTAAAGGAAAAAGCTTCTTCCAGTTC
>NC_034185.2:31777788-31810288 GCF_002021735.2 Oncorhynchus kisutch | reverse complement strand
AGTTCAACACCATAGTGCCCTCCAAGCTCATCATGAAAGCTAAGGACCCTGGGACTAAACACATCCCTCTGCAACTGGATCCTGGACTTCCTGATGGGCCGACCCCCAGATGGAAAGGGCGGGCAACAACACATCTGCCACGCTGATCCTCAACACCTGGGCCCCTCATGGGTGCGTGCTTAGTCCCCTCCTCTACTCCCTGTTCCTCCATGACTGCGTGGCCAAGCATGACTCCAACACCATCTTTAAGTTTGCTGACGACACAACAGTGGTAGGCCTGATCACCGACATTGATGAGACAGCCTACAGGGAGGAGGTCAGAGAACTGGCAGTATGGTGCCAGGACAACAACCTTTCCCTCAATGTGAGCAAGACTAATGAGATGATTGTGGACTACAGGAAAAGGAGGGCCGAACAGGCCCCCATTAACATCAACAGGGCTGTACTGGAGTGTGTCGAGAGTTTTAAGTTCCTTGGTGTCCACATCACCAACAAACTATCATGGTCCAAACACATCAAGACAGTCGTGAAGAGGTCACGACAACCCCTTTCCCCCCTCAGGAGACTGAATGTGTCCCCAGATTCTTAAAAAGTTATAGAGCTGCACTATCAAGAGCATCCTTACCAGTTGCATCACCGCCTGGTATGGCAAATGCTCGGTTTCTGACTGTAAGGCCCTACAGAGGGTAGTGCATACAGCCCAATACATCACTGGGGACAAGCTTCCTGCCATCCAGGACCTACAGTGGGGCAAAAAAAGTATTTAGTCAGCCACCAATTGTGCAAGTTCTCCCACTTAAAAAGATGAGAGAGGCCTGTAATTTTCATCATACGTACACTTCAACTATGACAGACAAAATGAGAAAAAAAATCCAGAAAATCACATTGTAGGATTTTTAATAAATTTATTTGCAAATGATGGTGGAAAATAAGTATTTGGTCACCTACAAACATGCAAGATTTCTGGCTCTCACAAACCTGTAACTTCTTCTTTAAGATGCTCCTCTGTCCTCCACTCGTTACCTGTATTAATGGCACCTGTTTGAACTTGTTATCAGTATAAAAGACACCTGTCCACAACCTCAAACAGTCACACTCCAAACTCCACTATGGCCAAGACCAAAGAGCTGTCAAAGGACACCAGAAACAAAATTGTACACCTGCACCAGGCTGGGAAGACTGCATCTGCAATAGGTAAGCTGCTTGGTTTGAAGAAATCAACTGTGGGAGCAATTATTAGGAAATGGAAGACATACAAGACCACTGATAATCTCCCTCGATCTGGGGCTCCACGCAAGATCTCACCCCGTGGGGTCAAAATGATCACAAGAACGGTGAGCAAAAATGCCAGAACCACACGGGGGGACCTAGTGAATGACCTGCAGAGAGCTGGGACCAAAGTAACAAAACCTACCATCAGCAAGGGCATTGAAGATGAAACGTGGCAGGGTCTTTCAGCATGACAATGATCCCAAACACACCGCCCGGGCAACGAAGGAGTGGCTTCGTAAGAAGCATTTCAAGGTCCTGGAGTGGCCTAGGCAGTCTCCAGATCTCAACCCCATAGAAAATCGTTCATCTTTTTAAGTGGGAGAACTTGCACAATTGGTGGCTGACTAAATACTTTTTTGCCCCACTGTATATACTAGGCGGTGTCAGAGGAAGGTCCAAAAAATTGTCAAAGACTTCAGTCACACAAGTCATAGACTGTTCTCTCTGCTACCACACGGCAAGTGGTACCGGAGCGCCAAGACTAGATCCAAAAGGCTCCTTTACAGCTTCTATCCCCCAAGCTATAACAGCTTCAACCCGGACCCCCCCCCCCCCCCCATGTACAAACTACCATAACTAACCTGTACCCCCGCACTTTGACTCGGTACCGGTACCCCCTGTATATAGCCTCGTTATTGTTACTTGATTTTATTGTGTTACTTAAAATTTTTCCTTGTGACATCTCAAGGATGATCAAATTAAATTGGATGCACCTGAGCTCAATTTGGAGTGTCATAGCAAAGGGGTGCTATTTAGTAAATATTTTCTTGACTCTATTTATTGAACTGTTGGTTAAGGGCTTGTAAGTAAGCATTTCACAATAAGGTCTACACACCTGTTGTATTCGGCGCATGTGATAAATAAAATTGGATTTATATAGACAGGTGAGTGCCTTTCCAAATCATATCCAATCAATTAAATGTACCACATGTGGACTCCAATCAAGTTGTTGAAACATCTCAAGGATGATCAGTGGAAACAGGATGCACCTGAGCTCAATTTCTAGTCTCATAGCAAAGAGTCTGAATACGAATGTAAATAAGCTATTTAAAAATTAAACAATTATATATACATTTGCTACAATGTAAATTCTACAACCGGTTTTCACTTTGCCATTATGGGGTATTTTGTCGATTGATGCAAAGCATTAATGTAATCCATTTTAGAACAAGGCTGTAGCGTAAAATAAATGTGGAAGAACAGAAGGGGTCGGAATGCATTGTATGAATTATCCAATCTGTTTGGGCAAATTGATGTAATCTATTTCTGCACATTTGACAAAAAAAAGAAAACAGTCTCTCTGAGCCATCAAGCACAACAGTTACCCACCCGCTGGTTACATGGCCCTGAGGTGACAGGGTAGGGTGGGCCAGCGTACACCTGAAATATTACCTGCCAGTTAGCAGACAAGGTTACACCAAGCATTCATTTTTCGCATTGGTATGTCATGACTGTGCAATATCGAACCAACAACCTTGGCGTTGCTAGTGCCACACTTTTACCAAATGAGCCACCCAAGACCACCAAAGAGCAGCTGTGCGTGACATCATTAAAGGCTCAGTCAGTCACCTGCTTCCTCCTTCTCATTAATATGATCCAGCCTTGCAGTTATAGACAGGCTACTGATTGGTGCAGTCAGGTGTTTTTTTGTGACAAACCCATTCAAGTACTAATACACGGTTATTGGATTTCTATGCATCATATGTACATTCTTACAGAGTCAATACTAGCAACCTCACTAAGCCCAACCAACCACGAGTACTGCAAGCCTACTACAATGTTCCCATTGAGAGTAAAAAGAGCATGTCAGGTCACTCAATGAGAATGTAAAAGTACTTCTAGGCCGTAAAGAAAACAAAAAAACTATTGGACTCTTATTACCCTTGGCAGTAGCAGAATGAATGAGTTAATATGTAGTCATTGTGCTGGCTAAATATACTCCTTACAGCCCTCTAACTTACATCAATGGGCTATTCCAAGGTAATGATCAGAACTGTGTGGCCCATTTGTGCAAAATATGGAATGGTGTAAAAATGGGTCTGGGAAGCAGGTGCCAGCGAGCCATTCACGAAGTCATAAGCTGTCCATATGGTGCCTAGAGAAAAAAACATCTCATTCCCCCCATTCATGCGTTACCGCAAAGACCTGGTGATGGAAGGGGATAATGGCATTCTTCTTATTCCAGTCTCTTCTCAGAATCTGCTGTGCTTGGAGTGTATAGGAGAGTTAACAGTGACTCTAGCTATAGCTAGGTTTCCATACAATTGGTGAGATCTTCATGCGAATATTCTCAAATCTGCATAAAAACAATATGCACATTTTCCCACCAGAGATGTGTTTTTATCTAATTGACTTGTTGCAGGTAAAAGGCTGTGCGTGATGACGTAGTGCACATAAAAATAACTTTTGCGGTTAAATTCCCATGTACCGATTAAAAATATATAATTTAAATGAGTTTCCAACCAACTCTACTGATGAACGTGTCCACTCTGATCTTGGTACGAGTGCTCTAGCCAACAGCTCGTTAATTCAACAAGGTTAACTCATGATGTCAGTGATCTTTAGGTCAGAAAGTTGCAGCTCTAGAAAGATGCCAGAGTTTCGGGACTTGGAATTCCGAGTTGGATGACCGTTCAAAATGATTTTTCCCAGTCTGAGCTAGTGTTTTACCGAGTTCCCAGTTGTCTTGAACACACCGTAGTCGGAGATTTCCGAGTTCCCAGTTGTTTTGAACACAGCATCAGATCCAGACTCATTGCAGAGAAGAAACTAACTTCTGTGGGTGGGGTTGCGTTTGTCAGGGCAAAGAGTTTGGGTAGCCAGGCAAATCTAGCTCATCACCGTGCACTTCCATCCTCATGTGTTCATCAAAACATATTTAATCTAATAGCCTTGTAGTGGGAGGACCACACAACTCATTGCGTGACTCCAAGTTGACTTTGATATGATTATTATATCAATATTTGCTCATAAAGTTGTTTCCACCCCCATTTCTCTCATAATACATTTTACAGACACAAACAGTTCCCACCTTGTCTAGCGTATTTTGTTTGACAGAGAAATTCGCTGTTTCCATCAGGTCTGTTGTGAATGTACTTTTCTCGCAAAAAAGGTTGGATGGAAACCTTGTTTGTAAAAAGGAATTAGAGAGGAATATCTGGTCATGTTAAAAGATTACTTGAAGATGAATCTAAAATGTACTATTGCGTTCAGGACTTTTAATTATGGCTGTGACGAAACCAGTATGGCAATCATTTTTCCATGATAATTTTTTTTTAACGCTAAGCAGGCCAAACTCTTTGGTCCTCAAAAAACCTGCTGTATATAAAATATGATGTGTTCTAGATTAGAAAATAAATAAATATGACTCTGGATGATGATAACATAATGATGTTTGTATCCAACATTAGGGCTGTTTTCCTAAAGAAGTTAAATCCGCTTTGTGTTTTGTTTCCTTGCCACGATACTAACGAGTATCTCGATACTGGTATCGCCCCTGCCCTACTTTTAATGTAAAAAAAAGAATTCATCCATTTTGGAATAAGATGATTTAGGTAATGGACACAGGTTGAGAAAACAAATCCTGTCTCTGTGCTCTGTTACTGATGTACTTCTAAAAGCTTGTAAACCATCTCCATGTCAACCATTTTTATTTGTATTTCTCTTTCTCATTATTTTACCCTTCCATTCATGCCTATACTCTTTTTTTTAAATATTTTTTATATTCACACTCACACCACAGGACAGACAGCTAACCATCATCTACCATTGAAAACTTGGGGAAGAACATTTTATTGCTGGGATTTATTAATGGGTTGAAAAGCAGCAATAACAACACAAAATCCAAATGAATGTGCACAACGACTTGAGATTAGCTTAGAATGCGAACTGAACAGGACACAATCAAATATATTAAGTAATAAATAAATACATAAAAATGTGCTGCCAGCCCAAACTGTCATAAAAATGCTAGGAATTGAAATGAAAACTGCACAATAAGAAACATAAACATAAAAGAACAGCAACAACCGAAAGGAAGGAACATAGACATCACAGTAAAAACAACATAATCCTGTATCTTAGTAAGGTGCCAGTACTGGGTCTCAAAGCTCCACCAGATTCTTTCTTTATTATTAGGTTTCTCTTCACTGTTTTTATGTAAAAAAAAACAAAAAAACAAGTAAGCAATCAACATAATCCAAAATCAGGAGGCCCTAGTACAATATCGAGTGACTTCTCCCATTGGTCAAATATTCATGCGTTTTTAGAAACATCATCCAAAAATACTAGATTTTCTAACTTATCAACATGTTCCTTCTCTCCTTACAAACAAAATCCAAGTACAGCATCACTTTCTCCAGTCTTTCTCCAATGATCACTTTCTCAACATCCAAAAAAGGTTAGATTTTTTGTAATGTATTGTAGTACACCGAGAAAATAAATCAGCTCAAATGATCTGTCTGTACAATACAAACGTTATGTACAATATTGACCTGCAAAGGACGACGGCTATGATGCAATAACATATGTAAACATAGTTGTTGTTTTGACACAGTTGACTGTGACAACAGAAAAAAATGCAAATTTTAAGTCTTCGTTAGCCACATTGTTTTCAATATTGTACCAAAAATCTCTCCGACATCACGACGTTGAATAAACCTCCACACACTGAGAAATGGGACAAACAGAACGGAACAAATAACTGAATCAGTGTTCTATGGAAAACAAAATAAATTGAAATAAAAATGCTATCTGGGATCTAATGTTCTGTAAAGTATATTATAAAATAAACATAGCATTTTGCCTGCTGCATCCACTCTAGTATGGTTGAATACCCTCTTGATTGTGGATGTCGTGCATACTGTCGATTTCAAATCCTTATTTGAGACCGGTGGGGGGAAAAAAGGTTTAAAACAATTTAGATACATTACTGCACTACCATTCATTATTAAGCATCGACTGGTCAGCCCTGACAATGTCTTTCATCCCTCAAAAAACATAGGGTGGAAGAAATACACCTTAGCCACCAGACACATACCTTCCCTCATATCAATGCTAGGCATAGAAATGGAAATGTTTTATGCTAATCATGTTTTGTCTTTCAAACTTTATCTTTAACTGACCATTCGTTCTTATCTTCAGGTCCCTCACACAGATGCCAGCACCACGTCACATACATCTCACATGCATGCTCAGAATGGCCGAAATAATGGTTTGTTTTGTTATTTTACAGGTTTACAATGGACAAGGTTGTTTACGCCAAGGATCACACATCTCTGACAGTCACTTGGGAGGGATAGCGAAGTAACAGTATCTTACACTGCCAAACCTCTGGCAACGACTCCGGACAGAGCTCCGTCATCTCGTCACAACAAGGTCTCTTATAGTAGTGTCCCTATCAGCCTGTTTCTCTGTATGCTTACCATAGTGTGCTTTTAGGTCACAGTACATTTGAAAATGTTTAAACTTGGACTCATTCACTTTGAGTTCTCATGAGCAGATTTTGTATTCCTTTTTGAATTCCAGCTCCCAATATGGTACTGTCAAGTGTTTATTCCTATTTTCTCCAAACAGTTTTTTAATATTTTTTTGTTTGCATTCGGGAATGGTTGATTTTTTTCTATACATAGTATTCCTTGTCCTTGTCTTTCGGTCTCTTGCTGCTGGCTCCCTTGGCACCACTGCCCCCGCTGGGCGTTTTATCTTTCACCACGGCGCCGTTGGTCTGTGCCGAGTTGCTGATGTAATTCCGTGTCTCGTCTACCTGGTAGGAGCCTTCGTCTCTGTTCCTGTACTTGTACATGGCGTAGAGGAGGATGAGGATGCAGAGTGCTGCGGCCGAGACGATGCCCACCACCATGCCTGTTGTGCTGCTGGATTCTCGTATCACCTCCGAGGCCCCAGGGGGTACCCGTCTTACGACGGGTACGGTGGGTAACGTGGCAGGCACCGTGCGTAGCATGGGCGAGGTGATGAGAGGCCCGCGGGGCTTGGTGCCGTCCAGGTCGAAGGACGTGGTCGGTAGAGGCAGCAGGACAATGTCTGGCTGTAGGGGTTTGATCACCTCGCGGTTGTCCATTTTCCCGGCGGGCAGTTTGGGCGGCGTGCCGTCCGAGGGGAGGGATGCCTCCGCTACAGTGCCCCCGAGGTTGGGTAGAGGCGGGGTGGGTGTAGTCCTACCCGCCTCTGAGGCTTTGCTAGGCCTCAAGTCCTTGGCCTCCCACTTGGGCGCGAGAGCTTTGTAGCCACCTTCATAGGCCGACGTGGTCAAGATCTTATCTGTTACCAGGGAGAAGGTGGTGTAAAAATCTTCATCGTCAGTGGGGGGCAGGCTAGAGTCGAAAGCTTCGCCAGAGCCAAACCCCGATATCACCATTGCATCATCATCATCATCATCATCACCACCACCACCATCAAGACCATCATCACAATCATCGCTGCCTCGGTCCGACAAGCAAGGTACCCCCGCCTCAGTGGCCATGGGCAGGGACTCTTTGGTGGCCTCGATAATGGTGAGGACGGGGCGGAGGGTTGGCGGGAGGGGGATGAAAGGAGAATGGGTGGAGACAGGAGGGATGTCTATGGGATCCTCTACAAGTACGGGGATGACTAACTCCCCTCCTGTGAACAGAAACAGAAAAGAGACACGTTAGAGGACATGCATGACGTTCTGAATGCAGACAATAGCTAATCAATCAAACACCGGAAAGTAATTACAACAAACATAAAAAGCAAAGCGTAACAAAAAACAAACAAAAGGAAATCATGTCAACATTGAAGAAAAAATAATAAAGAACAGAAAATACTATACCAGTGCAAATTCAATGAAACCAGAACCAACCAACCAAACAAGACCATAAACTGAAAAGAAACAATAGCCATAAAAATGTATACATTGCATCAAAAGGCTGCAAGGGATGTGCAAGGGTGAGCCAAAATATCAAACATCCTTTTTACCACACCTAAAACTCCTACACTTCAAGTTCAATAACAAGTGTACTCTTTTTGTGAACAGAGATATCATTATCGTTGCTGGCTTTGTAGCTCTGGAACCTACACACCAGGGTGTAGCTGTATTGATTCTGTCTGGTCTAGCGTTGCCAGTGTCTGGCTGTCTGGATACAATATAAGCTTGAGAAATACACTGACTGTACAAAATGTTCTTTCCATGACATAGACTGACCAGGTGAATCCAGGTGAAAGCTATGCTCCCTTATTGATGTCACTTAAATCCACTTCAATCAGTGTAGATGAAGGGGAGGAAACAGTTTAAAGAAGGATTTTTAATCCTTGAGACAATTGAGACATGGATTGTGTATGTGTGCCATTAAGAGTTCCAAGAGGCTTCTAAACAGCTTCTACCCCCAAGCTATAAGACTCCTGAAAACCTAAACAAATGACTACCCAGACTATTTGCATTGCCCCCCCCCCCCCCACCTTTACACTGCTGCTACTCTCTGTCGTTATCATCTATGCATAGTCACTTTAATAACTCTACCTACATGTACATATTACCTCAACTAACCAGTGCCCCCGCACATTGACTCTGTACTGGTATCCCCTGTATATAGTCTCCACATTGACTCTGTACTGGTATCCCCTGTATATAGTCTCCACATTGACTCTGTACTGGTATCCCCTGTATATAGTCTCCACATTGTCTCTGTACTGGTATCCCCTGTATATAGTCTCCACATTGACTCTGTACTGGTATCCCCTGTATATAGTCTCCACATTGACTCTGTACTGGTATCCCCTGTATATAGTCTCGCTATTGTTATTTTACTGCTGCTCTTTAACTTGTTACTTTTATTTCTTATTCATGTTTTTTTAAACTGCATTGTTGGTTAGGGGCTCATAAGTAAGCATTTCACTGTAAGGTCTACACCTGTTGTATTCTGCGCATGTAATACAATTTGATGTTATTTGACATGAAGAGGGTGAATTGGGTCCCAGGCGCACCGGGTTGAGTGTGTCAAGAACAGCAACTCTGCTGGGTTTTTCACGCTCAACAGTTTCCTGTGTGTATCAAGAACGGTCCACCACCTAAAGGGCATCCAGCCAACTTGACACAACTGTCAGAAGCATTGGAGTCAACATGGGCCAGCATCACTGTGGAATGCCTTCGACACTTTGTAAAGTCCATGCCCCGACGAATTGAGACTGTTCTGAGGGCATAAGGGGGTGCAACTAAATTTTAGGAAGGAGTTCCTAATGTTTTGTACACTCAGTGTGTGTTCTAACTCAGGGGTGAGGAACTCTAGTCCTCAATGGCCTGATTGGTGTCACACTTTTTCTCCATCCCTAGAACACAGCTGATTAATCAAATGTCATTCTAAACTAAGATCATGATTAGGTGATTATTGGAGTCAGGTGTGTTAGCTGGGGCTGGGACAAAACTGTGACACCAATCAGGTCCTCGAGAACTGGAATTGCCCACCCCTGTATGAACTAATAATGCTCAAGTTTTGCTGAAAGGCAAAGATAGCTTGCTCTATAGTCTTGTAGTTTTTGTAGCTACTGACTTCTCTGCATTCCTAATATAAAGCAATAGGGCATCAGCATGAAGTGAGAAATTGCTATCCCACGTGGGTTTGGATTATTGGCCAATGTAAATAATAATGGAGATAGTGGTTAACCTTGTCGGGTTCCTCTAGGGTGCAGAGACCAGGCTAAACTTTCTGTAGCTATTGTTAGGGTCTAATTCAATGAAACCGAGCAAAATATTTCTTCTTATATTCATGTTTTCTCTATGGTGACATCAGTAGGCTTCCACCACTAGCCCCTTGCCTTTTGACTTATCTTATACAGTTACCACAATGGCACAAAGTCACCTGACAGTTCAACAACAACAACTGAATGTTCTGCTTTTATTTATTGTCAAGTGTATTATATCAGTATCAGTTACTGTATGTTTGTTCTTGGCTAGTCTTGGAACATGGAAGTTTGCTATGTATCTATCATTTCTATTACCTTCTCTTGTCCTTTATTATATTATTTTACTATTAGGTTTGTTTCTAAAAACATTCAAAGGTAACATTCAGATGTCGGTTGAATCTGCATAAACCTCTTGCCAAGGTGGCTAGCTTATACACTGCAAAGGCTCGTCACAAACAGGGCACTAAAAGAAGATGCAAATCTCTAATAACAATAAAAATGATACAAAAGAAAACAAAAGGGGAAAAAAATACGTAAAGCAAAGCAAACACAGTTCAGACTGTCAAACAGAGTTAGAGCAAACTTCTTCAACATTCACAAACTAAAGGCACAGATAGATTTATCCATAAGATGGATTAGTACGTAGAAAGAGGTGAAATAAAGTCAGCTTGAAAAATCATAATAGAGCCTACAAAAAAAAAAGTTTTCAAAAGGAAGAAAGCATACCATCAATTTTGTGCACTTACATCAACAAATTGCCCGCATGATTTTGGCAGGAAGAAAACAATTTACAAAAGAAAGTTGTGTGAGAATGTTTTTGGACAAGTTAGGTTAGTTTCTTTTGAACAATTTTGATTAATTGAGTAAGTTATTTCTCTTTTAGACAGGATGGTACAGGGAGGAAACAACACATACATCCACACATCATGACATGAAAAATAATCTTCACCATTCTGTTCAGGATTTTTTTTATTTTTAACTTTTGATATAGTCGTTTTTGTTTTTATAAAAAGAAAACTGTACATCTATAGATAAGTCTTGGCTTTGTGAGAGATAAGCTGCTTTTAAGTAGCTTCTCCATAAATATCTACAGTCTGATTATTGAGCGTTTTTTTTCTCCTTTAACTTGAACTTCGTTGTTCATTAGTTTTGAACGAATGGATGACTGTATCTTTACTTCTCTATGGAAAGGGGGTTGGGGGGGGGGGGGGGAGCGGGGAGGGAGACCTATGAACAGACTAGGTAAAAAATGACATAGATGGGGGTGAATGTGTACGTCAGTTGCCATGTCCATGTAAAGGTGGCACGAAGCGGCCGGGCGGCATTAGAGCTTTTGGCTGTAAGGAAGGGATGGGGACATACAAACCATGAGCATGTACATGCCCATATACAGAAGAGAACAGCACTTTCAACACAGTTTTTTTTTACAAACCCTAAGCTGCAACTTCTTTCTTTGCCATGCACAAATTAATAATCAATGAATTCATTCTAATCCAAATGTAATCAAAATTGCTAATTTAAATAACAGGAAAGAATATATCAGTGTAAGAACAGCTTTGAAACAATTTGAAACAGATAGTGGTGAGGATACTGCATTTGAGTTTTTTTCAATTTTTTCTTAATAAAATGATTTCGGAATCTGTTATTGTACAATGGGTCAGGTGTTTTGGGGAACCAATCAGAGCTGTGGATTTCCAACCACAGTTGACCAATCAAAATCATTAAGAAAAAATGAAGCAATGTACTCATTAAGAATTAATGTCTTCATAACATTATCAATAGTACTTCTAAGCTAATTATCAGATTGTAAAAGAGGTAATTTGGAGCAATTTCAGTAATTAACATAGATATCCACATATATGTATATTTACATATATGTACAAACAGACAAATCAAAAAAAACAATTGGCAAGCAAGAAATTCAAAGCATAAAAAATTCTCACACACTATCAAAGATGAACAACCAGAAAGCACACACTGAGGCAGACGTAGAGAGGAGGGACAGTTCGTAGGGGAAATTGTCACCACCTTCATATAGTAACTAATAATAATAACATTATTATTAGTTATTTCTTTATGAAATACATATCTGTTGTTAGTATTTTTAAAACACAAAACAGGCGTGCAATCTGGGTGTACGTCAGAGAGAGGTTAGGTAATATTGGACATGTTTATATATTTGTTGTTTTTACCATTAGATTCATGGTTAGTGCATGCTTTAAGTAAGTTGCATTTAGGGAGAGTAATATACAGTAACAGTACAGCAAGCTGGGGGTCATGGTGTCAGGAGGGGGTTAAAGGTCACTAGAGGTCATTTACCAAAGGCTGTAGGGTATATTGTTTCAGGCAAAGAACCATTTACTATTACTTACATTAACCATCTGGTAGGAAGAAGGAAAACCATTTGTCATAGTCTTTACCTAATTAATCAACTTGGAAGTTAATTAATTAATGTCGTCTTTTATTACATTTAGTTTAGTTCAGTTTTATGCTAATGCATATCCAACAGCCTTTGCTTGACAGATAAACAATGTTCCGAGGATGTTCCACAAGAGGGCACAAGGAGATGGGGCTATCCAGACCCCATGGGGACAAGAACATTTCTTTTTAGATCTATAGTCCAGGTTCTTCTGCTTTTGGCTCTGGAACAGTTCTCTGAGAGACGTGAGTGGATGAAATGGTATATTTAGGTTTATCACTATCGCTTTAATATCTTTAGTGTTATTGGTTGGTACTTGCCTTATGATGTCAATGTGCATGTCACGTTATTTAGCCAACAACATACAGGTTCCGTGGATCACCGCCAAGCCCAGGTGTGTAGTCTAGAGACAATGTACCCTGCTCTGTACACCAATTCAGCGTTTCTGTTGCCATTGTGTGGCTATGGTAATGTTTTAATCAGGAATCGGCTAGCTGCCTTGTTGGATAAACAGTAGCATCGCTCACTAAGTGATTTCAGAGTCTGTTTATCTCCATCTACCCTGTATCGTCTTGGCCTTGTTTGCATCCGTACGCTCACTCCTTCATTCCTGAACATCTAAAAGCTTTTGGCAATTGTTAGCTTTCCTGCTAGATCAACAAAACCTTTGCATCCCATCCGAAGGGAGCTGCCTGGGTGTGAGAGAGAGTGTGTGTGTGTGTGTGTTTCTGAGAGGTGTGTGTGGCTCTGGGAAGCAAAAGCCTGCCAGAGGACCTTGACGTTTTAGTAAACACTTTAATCCTCCGCGTTAGCTCTCTTACTAGCGCTGCACATTTCACAGTGTTTTACCTCAGCGCAAACACTGCACGTTCTAATGAGTTTGCTTAACGAGACGCCGTTCGTATTCGTTTTCTCAGCTAATGTCAAGACGGAGGGGCTTTGTGCTAAGCCTACAGTGTACACTTCAGCAGACCTGGAGGTACACTAGTTAGTGTTTCCTTTCTCTTTTTCTCGCTCTCTTTCTTTCTCCCATGGTGATGAAGTCTGGAAAGAAAGCCCCGAGACTAAATGGGGAAGCAGCATGATGCACTAACATTCTGACGCCATCCTTTAAAAACAAAGTGTTCCTTCAGACAGACGAACGCTGTGATGTAGGATGAGTCATACTAGACGGGACAAAAGCAGATTGAACAAGACCGTTCTCGACCTCACTAAATCAACTCAAATGTTATTGGTCACGTACACATACAGTACATCCACCCCGATCATCCTTAGGGAACCAGGATGTTGGTCAAGATCTGCAGAGAGCTGCAGTAACTCTCCTCCCCAAGTTTCAGGTTTTATTAGCCGTATGTCCAGGATACACGCGGTAGTTGGAGTAGTCAAACCGGTCTCACCAAGCCACACCCATCCCACTCACGTGACAAGGTTCAGAGCGAGAAAGTGTAGGCTGTATAGAAATAATGACACTAAAATAGAAAAAACACAAAACAAAATAGGGAGGATTTCCATCAGCCTAATCAAGGTATAGATTGCATCTTACATACCAGTGTTCAAACTTGTAAACAAGGCTGCATGGGATTTCTGTTCATGTGGCAATATCGGCTTTAGGTATAATGCCAGGAGCCACTTCTTGATTTGACAGCTCTAATGCAGTTCCACCTCCGACACCGCCAAAACAACTGCTATGCGGATGTCGGCTAAAGCGGATCTGATTGAATCCAGCACTTACTGTCAGAGCATTATAAAGGGATATACAGCACCTGGGCTTATTATAACATACAGGTACATCGTGGGAAGTCTGAGCTTTCTACCAAGCATTAACTTAAAAGTTCATATTTTCCGCTTGAGGTAAATCTCAGCAGCATACATTTAGGAGAAGATTGACAGCTTGTCAGAATACAGACAGCAAGAAGACTTCACCAGTTTGTGAGGAAGCACCAATGTCCTACTTTACAGGGGTGGGGAGGGGGGTTCATGGGGGTGTCCCTTATCCGGGCGTGTGGGTGGCACATGGCAGATAACCCAGGGGAGAGATTTTACTTTCAGGGGGGTGTCCTCCTGCCCTATCCCTTAATGGCAGATAGCTAGGATGTTTTTTTTGTCAGATTGTGCTGTCCTTTGTAGGACAGTGTGGCAGGCTGGCTGGGTGCACTCCGACCTATTAAATTGGCATCCTCCAGCCAGCCACCGCGGTGTAAAGCAGCAAAGCAAGTCCCCTGTCGGCCGGTCGATTTGTCGAAGGGCCATTAAGCTCACCTCACCGCTCCGATGACATGTCAGCTGAATAACCATTAAACTGATCTGGGGCCTGTGTCGAAGTGACAGTCAGCCCGACGGGGCCTGACGACAGCAGCTCCAGCCAGCCAAGGTCCACCGTAATGCCACTAGGCGGGAGAGAGAGAGAGAGTCACTGCTCCATCCCGCTCACAGTTCACTCTCTCCTCATCGCGCCCGTCGCCCACCTGACGCCCCCGCTTCGTCCTGGTCCTTCATATCATCAGCACTACCATCAGCGCTACGATAAAGAAATCATGGGCTACATCGCTCCCGATCTAACACAGCCTACTCAATGGCTTTTCTTTCCCTGTTTCCCTGCCGACTCATGTGTTAAAGAGACATGCAGAATTAGGTTAGTCCTCCATTAGATCGCTGGGCCTATTCATCGTCGTTGATACTCTAATCTAATGGCTCACGCGGTTACATTTCATAAGATTTTATTACATGTCGTTTCTCCTTCTGCTGGATGGCTGTCCTGTGTCCTCGTTTTATGCACCGTGAGACTGAAAGTGGCGCTGTGAAGTTAACTCTCTACTGTACCTGTCGACCTGCCACTCGGCTCTTTGGGTTATTTGAAAAAGAATGTACAATGTCGCCGAATGTTGTACTGGATAAGAACGTCAGCTAAGTGACTAAAATGTAAATGTGCAATGTAATGATTGTCCGAATTGGTTAGGGTAACCAAAGTGATTGATCATCAGCAGCATCTTTTGTAATGATGACCCCTCACAAGAGACTTGAAGAGCATGGCGATTTCCTGGTTGATCAGTCACTTTGTCAACTACTGAGGGGCTAACATCTATCGTAGATTTAGCTGTCTAAACTAGGGTTGATAAGAAAGTAAGTTAGGGGAAGTGTCCTTAATTGTGTTGTCATCTACTTATCGACCGGTACAGTGCACAACTGTAGTTCTTGAAATGGAGTCAGGCCCAGGTGTAGAATATTCTGTTCCTGCACTGTTCCTGTCACCTTCTTGTGGAACTCTCTCAGGACCAGAGGGTCGTTTCAGGTTGACAGTTTTAAAACATAGACAAAACATTCACAGACAAACATTAAGGACAGACACAACAGGTTGGCAGACATGCACAGACAAACACAGACACAGAAACAAGACCAGAAGAAGGAGGGGCGACAGTGGCTGGGTTTTAAACCACCACTGTTGCCCCTAAACACATAACAACAGTGGGCAGGGCGGGGCAGGGTTAGCCTGAGAGCAAAGTTATGGGTGGAATTAGAAGCATAGAAAATGGCTGCCAATCAAATTCACATGCATTAGCAAGAAGGAGGAGGAATCACCGAGAAAGTTACAGGAAGTTAGTCTTCTAGTCTACTGTACAGTCACGTACGTATGCATGCCACAAATGCCTTCTACTAGGAGCAACAGATATAGAATAGAAAAACAGATATACTTTGTGGCAATAAAATTATTTTTATGCCATCTGCATTCAAAACAGACATGTATATGCAGAAAGGCTGAGAGAAAGAAGGCGGGGTTGGATGGGGTTGGGTTGGGGTCGGGGTAGGATGTTGTGGGGGCGGGAGTCATTCTTTCACACACAACTTTCTTGAGACAGAATGGGGTTGCCTGCACAAGGCCCAAAAAAGGATGATGGCAAGAAAATATTTTGTTGCCTTTCATTTCCTGTTGTAAATCGAAAATGGGGGATGTTTCAGAATCAGTCTTTAATGGCGCAAAAAAACATAAACAAGAAGATGAGTAGGAGAAGTGTTGTTTTTTTTCAACCACCAAAATATCATGCGGCACAAGATGAGGCAAAACGGAGGGAGCAGCTCTATCCTGGTAGATGGGCGGATGAGGGCACCAAGATAAACAAATAAATGAGTCCGTACAACTCAAATGATAACAAATGAAACAGTAAGTCAGAAAAGGGTACAGCGGAGGAGAGATGTCCAGAATGCGCTTCACCATGGAACATTAAAAGATTCAAATGAGAAAGAAACAAAACAAATAAAAAAAAACAATGTCATGCAACTGTTAACAAAACCGGAAGCAGGGGATCAGAATGAGGATATGAATTTCTGTGTCAACATGGTGAGAGGTATGTATGACTGTGTACGACTAAATGTAGTTCACTATTATCATCACTATATGAGGAGGGGGGGGGGGGGTACCAAGTTGACTCAATTCTGACTAACAAGTTCATAGTATACTGTAGTTACTGACTTACTAACATTTTTGCTTTTGAGAAAAGTTGGGTTTTAAGTTTGAACGTTACACTTTCAAGTTGTTCAAGCTGTCAGCCATGTCCATTTCATTTCTTTTAGGGTAAATACAGATGTTGTAACTCCATGACACAAGATAACATAAAGTTATCGTATGTATGGCTTTGCAGAGGAAAGTACTTTCTCCCGACAATAGTCAAATCGAAAAGACCACGTACAGAAAAAGATAACATTCCTGCTAAAAAACCTTATGCGCAATTTCCACGCTACGAATGTTACAAGAAAACTACAAGATGACAAAGCTCTAGAGATGATAAACTGTGGAATTACTTCCTTATCCCTGTGCACATATTCAGAAACCTATCTAAAAACATAAATATATAAATAAATAAGCAGAATCGTCGATCCATGATCTTCTACCAGGAATAACAGAATAGGCGAACACAGCATTTCAATTGGTCTTAATGGAATCTGCTTCACATTGTGCTCCGTGAAAAGTGGACATATGTTTCGTAATTAGCCCGGGCATATTTAGGCAGATTAGTGGGGCATTAATTAGTGTTCTATGATGGCATTTTGAAGGACAGCCCAGTAATTAAAACGATTTTGCTCGCTAGTGAATGACTGCCACAGGGCTTCAGGGGAGGAGAGAGAGGGGGAAGAGGTCACTCACACCATAGATATACACTCACTCGCAAGTTTATCTAGTACAGGGTCGGAGCCCCCTTTGCCTCCAGAACAGCCTGAATTATCCAGGGGCATTCTACATGCTGTTGGTAACGTTCTACAGGGATGTTGGTCCATGCTGATGCGATGGCATTACGTAGTTGCTGCAGATTCATGCTGCGAACGGCCCGTTCCATCTCATCCCAAAGATGCTCTATTTGGTTGAGGTCTGGGGACTGCGCTGGCCACTCAAGTACAATGAACTCACTGTCATGTTCCAGGTGATGTTTTTCCACTCCTCAGTTGCCCAGTGGTGGTGATCGCGTGCCGACTGAGGCCGCTTCTTCTTGTTTTTAGCTGATAGGAATGGAACCCACTGCAATAGCCCATCCGTGACAAGGATCGACGAGTTGTGCGTTCCCGGAGATGCGTTTCCGAGATGTACTGAGACATTATTTGTGTGATTGTGGCACATCTGTTAGCTTGCACGATTCTTGCCATTCTCCTTCGACCTCTCTCATCAACGAGCTGTTTTCGCCCACAGGACTGCATGTTTGTTCTGGTTTGTCGCACCATTCTCAGTAAACCCTAGTCATTTCTATTTCTGTGCTGGCTCACCCACTGAACCAGACAGTATTAGTTAGTACTTATTCATTCTCAGGAGCAATAGGAGTCCATCTGGGTTTATTATCAGACAACACAACTGGCTAAGCTCTGTTGGGAACATGATTGACAGCTTGATATGAATATTAACATGCATAAAACCCTAAACCCAAGTCGTCTCAAAACAAGTGACATGTTTCCATTTAAAACACACTTAATTATCACCTCTGGTGTAATGTGTTATGATTATTTCACACTACTGTAGAGGGAAGTGAGAGTTACAGTGCCTTCAGAAAGTATTCATACCCCTTGACTCGTTCCACATTTGGTTGTGTTACAGCTTGAATTCTAAATTGATCCAAAAATAAATAAATGGACAAATTGAAAACATTTTTTTAGCCATTTTTGCAAATGTATTGAAAATAAATATCTAATTTGCATAAGTATTCACACCCCTGTGCCATGACACTCCAAATTCAGTTGGCTTTCCGACCAAACCCAAGCAACCGGTATTGTGAATACTTAGTTAAATGAGACATTTCTGTACTTAATTTTTTAAATACTTTGTCTAAAAACATATTTTCACTTTGTCATTATGGGGTACTGTGTGAAGATTGGTAGAAATGATCATGTATATTTAATAAATTTTGAGTTCAGGCTGTAACACAACAATATGTGGAATAAGTAAATTCACATTTTCTAAAGTCCCCGTACATCTCACTTTAACCTGGTGTCAAAACTATATGTGTTATAGGAGGGGAGAGAGAAAAACGATGCGCACAGAAATTCGAGGATATCTGTTCTCTATTAGAATGTTTCAGGTAAGGCAAGCCTCCGACGTATAAGGAAACAAAGGAGAAAACAGGAGAAAGAGAGAGGAGGAGGACTGGGTCCGTTGCAGTTAGTCTGCCACATATCACAATATCTATGCTGAAAGCATTTTGTTCTTCGAAAAATAGATCTCAAAATGTATCCTTTGTGGAGAAGACGCACACACACGCACAGCAAGAAACATGTCAACCATGTACAACAGGACAGATACATTTTGAAGCATCAGTTTGGACAGGTGAACATGGAGCTTGATACTAATTTTGTACTTTTTGATTGAAAGTTTGCTCTCTTGAATGCTGAGAGAACAAAATTAGTATTAACAGTTTTTAACCATGTTAACGACCAAAGGCCCCATAGCTAAGTGTAACTTAAATTAGAGACTATACTTAAACTATATCACTGACTATAGGCTATCACGCTATACTATATGTGGGTGCGTCTAGAACTATGTATATATGCAGTTACTTACAGATTGGAGCCTAAACATAACTTCAAACTTTTCTACAGAGGGCATGCTAAGGATATTATCTTACTTTCATCCAACTCCAAAGTGCTTAGAGCTCTTTCCACTCTCCATTTAGCTAAAACCGTAGACTCGTGCTACCGCGTCTCTCGGTGCTTTTAGGGAGTCTTTTACAGTTACACTTTAGGCTCCCGTGGGACATGATGCTTAGAGGAGAACGAACCTCTCTTTTTGGTTTGGGTTGCAAATCAAAGTAAGAAAGAAAGAACGACTGGTAGCTCTGAGCAAGCACAACTCGACACACCCATCCCACCTGCGTGTCCGGAATCACACTCCTCCAGATCCTCGTCGTCGCTGGAACACTCTGCCGACGATACTATGTCATCTGTCGTCTGCTGGTGGAAGGGAGACACAGAGACGCACAGAGACAGACAGACGGAGAGAAGACGTCAAAAGAACATGGTGAGACCGAACAGCACATTGAGTCACGAACACACACTGGGAATCACCACAAGTTAAATATATCTGTATGGAGGCTGTTTTGAATCGGGCCGAGCGGAGAAAATCTGAACAAATTGGACAGTTCTCGATTTCCTTGTCCCAAATCTTTTATTCCGTCCATCCTCAACCCCAGGACGTGGGTGCTCACATTACACCATGATTCCCGAGTCGATCCCGCCCTACGTTTCTCGGTTGTCAAAGGAAAAAAATGCCGACATGCAACCGGCGAGCTGCTTTATTGTTATGTGGAGAAACATCCAGAATATGGACCCGCAAATGGTTGGACAGACTTGAACTTTTAGGGTAATGATATCACTTTTATAATAGAAAAACAGGTTGCTACAGGGGATAGGCTATTTTATTCCAGCCTTTATCTTTTGGTTTCTGTCATGGTAGGACGCAGAGGTAATATTGAAAAGGCTGCGTTCTCTCCACAGCTTCATCAATCTGTCTTCTGTTACCTCGGTCCACACGGTGTGTGTGGTTGTTGCTTTCCTCTTCACCATGATTGGGCGAGTTTGTTGAGCATGGCCCGGTACCCCCGGGTGGGTGGAGATTTCACTTAAAGACCAATAGAATGGTCTAAATTGTACAAACTCCGCCCATCCGGGTTTTGGTCTCACACGCTGAGTGCTTCTTGGCTATTGGCAGTAGTCCTTGCCCAATCTCGTCGTGGCCCTGCTCATACTACAATATGCTCATTAAAAAATTACTGGGACATCCAGCAAGGGTCTGGAGGATGGAACAGCTATCATCGGTGCGTCCTTGACACGCTCAAACTACACGAGTTCCCAAGTACTGATCCTAGCCCAAGTTCATAGGGTTTAACCCTGATCAGGAACATTTGTTGGGAACGGCAAAAACGTGTCAGATTCGTGGCAAAATGGTGTTGTGCCCGGAAACAATCCCCTACTACCATCCCACTCAAGGACATCTAGCCAGCTTTATACTGTACGGAATATTCCAGCCCGGGCTGAGCGCCCTACAGTATATATCATCTCAAGTCAAACATCTTTCATTGTGTTTATTATTCTTTACATAGTGTTCTCTCCTCCCTCTCTGCCTGCAGATTGTTTTCCTTTTAGCGTTCCTCTCCTTCCTGCTCAAGTTATTTACAGCCTGCTCCTCCTCTCCTCCTTCCTCTGCAATCAATGGGCTCTCATGAAACACCCAGAGCCACAGATCAGCCTTGTCCTACTGAAACGCTGTGATTTGTGCAGCAGAGAGGGGGAATGGTCGGGGGACGGTGAGTGGATCCCAAATCGCACCCTATTCCCTATTAGTGCACTACGTTTGACCAGGGCACATAGGGCTCTGGTCAAAATTTGTGCACTATATAGGGAATAGGGTGCCATTTGGGATACAGACGGATTTGAGGCGATTGCCGACCGGGTGGATTATCAGCCAACCTCCACTATCCCACAATTCAGATTTATCCCCCTCGCCTCTTCTCTCGGGCCTCACCTGGGGAGGACAGAGTGGTCGTATTTCAGCATGGCGGGGAGACGGCGTTTATTAGAAGGGATCAGCAGGTAGATAAAATAAGAGGTTGTCCAGAGCAGGGTTAGGAAATCACAGCGCTGATTGAGTTTGCAGAGCTGGACCACCACGCTGCCTGCTAGGCTCTAAATATCATGAGTTTGACAGACTAATGAAACGCGGCTGCTGCTGCCCGGCCACCTCCTCCGCCATCTCCATGATAGCTGTAGCCGGCCCAGGAGAAGGCAATGCAGGCAGTTGGAGGCTCACCACCATGGCCCGGAGATGCCGGCGAATACACGCACTCCACGGTTAGGGAGTCTATTTATTATAATATATTCAGAGAGAGAGAGAGAGAGAGGGGGGGGGGGAGAAGCGAGAGGGAGAGAGATAGAGATAGTAGGGAGAGAGAGAGGGGGGGGGGGGGAGGAGAGGGGAGAGAGAGAGAGAGGGGGAGAGAGAGGNGGGGGGGGGGGGGGGGGGGAGCGGGGAGGGAGACCTATGAAACGACTAGGTAAAAAATGACATAGATGGGGGTGAATGTGTACGTCAGTTGCCATGTCCATGTAAAGGTGGCACGAAGCGGCCGGGCGGCATTAGAGCTTTTGGCTGTAAGGAAGGGATGGGGACATACAAACCATGAGCATGTACATGCCCATATACAGAAGAGAACAGCACTTTCAACACAGTTTTTTTTTACAAACCCTAAGCTGCAACTTCTTTCTTTGCCATGCACAAATTAATAATCAATGAATTCATTCTAATCCAAATGTAATCAAAATTGCTAATTTAAATAACAGGAAAGAATATATCAGTGTAAGAACAGCTTTGAAACAATTTGAAACAGATAGTGGTGAGGATACTGCATTTGAGTTTTTTTCAATTTTTTCTTAATAAAATGATTTCGGAATCTGTTATTGTACAATGGGTCAGGTGTTTTGGGGAACCAATCAGAGCTGTGGATTCCAACCACAGTTGACCAATCAAAATCATTAGAAAAAATGAAGCAAGTACTCATTAAAATTATGTCTTCATAACATTATCAATAGTACTTCTAAGCTAATTATCAGATTGTAAAAGAGGTAATTTGGAGCAATTTCAGTAATTAACATAGATATCCACATATATGTATATTTACATATATGTACAAACAGACAAATCAAAAAAACAATTGGCAAGCAAAAATTCAAAGCATAAAAAATTCTCACACACTATCAAAGATGAACAACCAGAAAGCACACACTGAGGCAGACGTAGAGAGGAGGGACAGTTCGTAGGGGAAATTGTCACCACCTTCATATAGTAACTAATAATAATAACATTATTATTAGTTATTTCTTTATGAAATACATATCTGTTGTTAGTATTTTTAAAACACAAAACAGGCGTGCAATCTGGGTGTACGTCAGAGAGAGGTTAGGTAATATTGGACATGTTTATATATTTGTTGTTTTTACCATTAGATTCATGGTTAGTGCATGCTTTAAGTAAGTTGCATTTAGGGAGAGTAATATACAGTAACAGTACAGCAAGCTGGGGGTCATGGTGTCAGGAGGGGGTTAAAGGTCACTAGAGGTCATTTACCAAAGGCTGTAGGGTATATTGTTTCAGGCAAAGAACCATTTACTATTACTTACATTAACCATCTGGTAGGAAGAAGGAAAACCATTTGTCATAGTCTTTACCTAATTAATCAACTTGGAAGTTAATTAATTAATGTCGTCTTTTATTACATTTAGTTTAGTTCAGTTTTATGCTAATGCATATCCAACAGCCTTTGCTTGACAGATAAACAATGTTCCGAGGATGTTCCACAAGAGGGCACAAGGAGATGGGGCTATCCAGACCCCATGGGGACAAGAACATTTCTTTTTAGATCTATAGTCCAGGTTCTTCTGCTTTGGCTCTGGAACAGTTCTCTGAGAGACGTGAGTGGATGAAATGGTATATTTAGGTTTATCACTATCGCTTTAATATCTTTAGTGTTATTGGTTGGTACTTGCCTTATGATGTCAATGTGCATGTCACGTTATTTAGCCAACAACATACAGGTTCCGTGGATCACCGCCAAGCCCAGGTGTGTAGTCTAGACAATGTACCCTGCTCTGTACACCAATTCAGCGTTTCTGTTGCCATTGTGTGGCTATGGTAATGTTTTAATCAGGAATCGGCTAGCTGCCTTGTTGGATAAACAGTAGCATCGCTCACTAAGTGATTTCAGAGTCTGTTTATCTCCATCTACCCTGTATCGTCTTGGCCTTGTTTGCATCCGTACGCTCACTCCTTCATTCCTGAACATCTAAAAGCTTTTGGCAATTGTTAGCTTTCCTGCTAGATCAACAAAACCTTTGCATCCCATCCGAAGGGAGCTGCCTGGGTGTGAGAGAGAGTGTGTGTGTGTGTGTTTCTGAGAGGTGTGTGTGGCTCTGGGAAGCAAAAGCCTGCCAGAGGACCTTGACGTTTTAGTAAACACTTTAATCCTCCGCGTTAGCTCTCTTACTAGCGCTGCACATTTCACAGTGTTTTACCTCAGCGCAACACTGCACTGCACGTTCTAATGAGTTTGCTTAACGAGACGCCGTTCGTATTCGTTTTCTCAGCTAATGTCAAGACGGAGGGGCTTTGTGCTAAGCCTACAGTGTACACTTCAGCAGACCTGGAGGTACACTAGTTAGTGTTTCCTTTCTCTTTTTCTCGCTCTCTTTCTTTCTCCATGGTGATGAAGTCTGGAAAGAAAGCCCCGAGACTAAATGGGGAAGCAGCATGATGCACTAACATTCTGACGCCATCCTTTAAAAACAAAGTGTTCCTTCAGACAGACGAACGCTGTGATGTAGGATGAGTCATACTAGACGGGACAAAAGCAGATTGAACAAGACCGTTCTCGACCTCACTAAATCAACTCAAATGTTATTGGTCACGTACACATACAGTACATCCACCCCGATCATCCTCCTAGGGAACCAGGATGTTGGTCAAGATCTGCAGAGAGCTGCAGTAACTCTCCTCCCCAAGTTTCAGGTTTTATTAGCCGTATGTCCAGGATACACGCGGTAGTTGGAGTAGTCAAACGGTCTCACCAAGCCACACCCATCCCACTCACGTGACAAGGTTCAGAGCGAGAAAGTGTAGGCTGTATAGAAATAATGACACTAAAATAGAAAAAACACAAAACAAAATAGGGAGGATTTCCATCAGCCTAATCAAGGTATAGATTGCATCTTACATACCAGTGTTCAAACTTGTAAACAAGGCTGCATGGGATTTCTGTTCATGTGGGCAATATC
This sequence comes from Oncorhynchus kisutch, assembly GCF_002021735.2. Lineage (NCBI taxonomy): Eukaryota > Metazoa > Chordata > Actinopteri > Salmoniformes > Salmonidae > Oncorhynchus > Oncorhynchus kisutch. The sequence continues at coordinate 31,785,645 of NC_034185.2, read as the reverse complement.
GGCTTTAGGTATAATGCCAGGAGCCACTTCTTGATTTGACAGCTCTAATGCAGTTCCACCTCCGACACCGCCAAAACAACTGCTATGCGGATGTCGGCTAAAGCGGATCTGATTGAATCCAGCACTTACTGTCAGAGCATTATAAAGGGATATACAGCACCTGGGCTTATTATAACATACAGGTACATCGTGGAAGTCTGAGCTTTCTACCAAGCATTAACTTAAAAGTTCATATTTTCCGCTTGAGGTAAATCTCAGCAGCATACATTTAGGAGAAGATTGACAGCTTGTCAGAATACAGACAGCAAGAAGACTTCACCAGTTTGTGAGGAAGCACCAATGTCCTACTTTACAGGGGTGGGGAGGGGGGTTCATGGGGGTGTCCCTTATCCGGGCGTGTGGGTGGCACATGGCAGATAACCCAGGGGAGAGATTTTACTTTCAGGGGGGTGTCCTCCTGCCCTATCCCTTAATGGCAGATAGCTAGGATGTTTTTTTTGTCAGATTGTGCTGTCCTTTGTAGGACAGTGTGGCAGGCTGGCTGGGTGCACTCCGACCTATTAAATTGGCATCCTCCAGCCAGCCACCGCGGTGTAAAGCAGCAAAGCAAGTCCCCTGTCGGCCGGTCGATTTGTCGAAGGGCCATTAAGCTCACCTCACCGCTCCGATGACATGTCAGCTGAATAACCATTAAACTGATCTGGGGCCTGTGTCGAAGTGACAGTCAGCCCGACGGGGCCTGACGACAGCAGCTCCAGCCAGCCAAGGTCCACCGTAATGCCACTAGGCGGGAGAGAGAGAGAGTCACTGCTCCATCCCGCTCACAGTTCACTCTCTCCTCATCGCGCCCGTCGCCCACCTGACGCCCCCGCTTCGTCCTGGTCCTTCATATCATCAGCACTACCATCAGCGCTACGATAAAGAAATCATGGGCTACATCGCTCCCGATCTAACACAGCCTACTCAATGGCTTTTCTTTCCCTGTTTCCCTGCCGACTCATGTGTTAAAGAGACATGCAGAATTAGGTTAGTCCTCCATTAGATCGCTGGGCCTATTCATCGTCGTTGATACTCTAATCTAATGGCTCACGCGGTTACATTTCATAAGATTTTATTACATGTCGTTTCTCCTTCTGCTGGATGGCTGTCCTGTGTGTCCTCGTTTTATGCACCGTGAGACTGAAAGTGGCGCTGTGAAGTTAACTCTCTACTGTACCTGTCGACCTGCCACTCGGCTCTTTGGGTTATTTGAAAAAGAATGTACAATGTCGCCGAATGTTGTACTGGATAAGAACGTCAGCTAAGTGACTAAAATGTAAATGTGCAATGTAATGATTGTCCGAATTGGTTAGGGTAACCAAAGTGATTGATCATCAGCAGCATCTTTTGTAATGATGACCCCTCACAAGAGACTTGAAGAGCATGGCGATTTCCTGGTTGATCAGTCACTTTGTCAACTACTGAGGGGCTAACATCTATCGTAGATTTAGCTGTCTAAACTAGGGTTGATAAGAAAGTAAGTTAGGGGAAGTGTCCTTAATTGTGTTGTCATCTACTTATCGACCGGTACAGTGCACAACTGTAGTTCTTGAAATGGAGTCAGGCCCAGGTGTAGAATATTCTGTTCCTGCACTGTTCCTGTCACCTTCTTGTGTGAACTCTCTCAGGACCAGAGGGTCGTTTCAGGTTGACAGTTTTAAAACATAGACAAAACATTCACAGACAAACATTAAGGACAGACACAACAGGTTGGCAGACATGCACAGACAAACACAGACACAGAAACAAGACCAGAAGAAGGAGGGCGACAGTGGCTGGGTTTTAAACACCACTGTTGCCCCTAAACACATAACAACAGTGGGCAGGGCGGGGCAGGGTTAGCCTGAGAGCAAAGTTATGGGTGGAATTAGAAGCATAGAAAATGGCTGCCAATCAAATTCACATGCATTAGCAAGAAGGAGGAGGAATCACCGAGAAAGTTACAGGAAGTTAGTCTTCTAGTCTACTGTACAGTCACGTACGTATGCATGCCACAAATGCCTTCTACTAGGAGCAACAGATATAGAATAGAAAAACAGATATACTTTGTGGCAATAAAATTATTTTTATGCCATCTGCATTCAAAACAGACATGTATATGCAGAAAGGCTGAGAGAAAGAAGGCGGGGTTGGATGGGGTTGGGTTGGGGTCGGGGTAGGATGTTGTGGGGGCGGGAGTCATTCTTTCACACACAACTTTCTTGAGACAGAATGGGGTTGCCTGCACAAGGCCCAAAAAAGGATGATGGCAAGAAAATATTTTGTTGCCTTTCATTTCCTGTTGTAAATCGAAAATGGGGGATGTTTCAGAATCAGTCTTTAATGGCGCAAAAAAACATAAACAAGAAGATGAGTAGGAGAAGTGTTTTTTTTTTTCAACCACCAAAATATCATGCGGCACAAGATGAGGCAAAACGGAGGGAGCAGCTCTATCCTGGTAGATGGGCGGATGAGGGCACCAAGATAAACAAATAAATGAGTCCGTACAACTCAAATGATAACAAATGAAACAGTAAGTCAGAAAAGGGTACAGCGGAGGAGAGATGTCCAGAATGCGCTTCACCATGGAACATTAAAAGATTCAAATGAGAAAGAAACAAAACAAATAAAAAAAAACAATGTCATGCAACTGTTAACAAAACCGGAAGCAGGGGATCAGAATGAGGATATGAATTTCTGTGTCAACATGGTGAGAGGTATGTATGACTGTGTACGACTAAATGTAGTTCACTATTATCATCACTATATGAGGAGGGGGGGGGGGGGTACCAAGTTGACTCAATTCTGACTAACAAGTTCATAGTATACTGTAGTTACTGACTTACTAACATTTTTGCTTTTGAGAAAAGTTGGGTTTTAAGTTTGAACGTTACACTTTCAAGTTGTTCAAGCTGTCAGCCATGTCCATTTCATTTCTTTTAGGGTAAATACAGATGTTGTAACTCCATGACACAAGATAACATAAAGTTATCGTATGTATGGCTTTGCAGAGGAAAGTACTTTCTCCCGACAATAGTCAAATCGAAAAGACCACGTACAGAAAAAGATAACATTCCTGCTAAAAACCTTATGCGCAATTTCCACGCTACGAATGTTACAAGAAAACTACAAGATGACAAAGCTCTAGAGATGATAAACTGTGGAATTACTTCCTTATCCCTGTGCACATATTCAGAAACCTATCTAAAAACATAAATATATAAATAAATAAGCAGAATCGTCGATCCATGATCTTCTACCAGGAATAACAGAATAGGCGAACACAGCATTTCAATTGGTCTTAATGGAATCTGCTTCACATTGTGCTCCGTGAAAAGTGGACATATGTTTCGTAATTAGCCCGGGCATATTTAGGCAGATTAGTGGGGCATTAATTAGTGTTCTATGATGGCATTTTGAAGGACAGCCCAGTAATTAAAACGATTTTGCTCGCTAGTGAATGACTGCCACAGGGCTTCAGGGGAGGAGAGAGAGGGGGAGAGGTCACTCACACCATAGATATACACTCACTCGCAAGTTTATCTAGTACAGTACAGGTCGGAGCCCCCTTTGCCTCCAGAACAGCCTGAATTATCCAGGGGCATTCTACATGCTGTTGGTAACGTTCTACAGGGATGTTGGTCCATGCTGATGCGATGGCATTACGTAGTTGCTGCAGATTCATGCTGCGAACGGCCCGTTCCATCTCATCCCAAAGATGCTCTATTTGGTTGAGGTCTGGGGACTGCGCTGGCCACTCAAGTACAATGAACTCACTGTCATGTTCCAGGTGATGTTTTTCCACTCCTCAGTTGCCCAGTGGTGGTGATCGCGTGCCGACTGAGGCCGCTTCTTCTTGTTTTTAGCTGATAGGAATGGAACCCACTGCAATAGCCCATCCGTGACAAGGATCGACGAGTTGTGCGTTCCCGGAGATGCGTTTCCGAGATGTACTGAGACATTATTTGTGTGATTGTGGCACATCTGTTAGCTTGCACGATTCTTGCCATTCTCCTTCGACCTCTCTCATCAACGAGCTGTTTTCGCCCACAGGACTGCATGTTTGTTCTGGTTTGTCGCACCATTCTCAGTAAACCCTAGTCATTTCTATTTCTGTGCTGGCTCACCCACTGAACCAGACAGTATTAGTTAGTACTTATTCATTCTCAGGAGCAATAGGAGTCCATCTGGGTTTATTATCAGACAACACAACTGGCTAAGCTCTGTTGGGAACATGATTGACAGCTTGATATGAATATTAACATGCATAAAACCCTAAACCCAAGTCGTCTCAAAACAAGTGACATGTTTCCATTTAAAACACACTTAATTATCACCTCTGGTGTAATGTGTTATGATTATTTCACACTACTGTAGAGGGAAGTGAGAGTTACAGTGCCTTCAGAAAGTATTCATACCCCTTGACTCGTTCCACATTTGGTTGTGTTACAGCTTGAATTCTAAATTGATCCAAAAATAAATAAATGGACAAATTGAAAACATTTTTTTAGCCATTTTTGCAAATGTATTGAAAATAAATATCTAATTTGCATAAGTATTCACACCCCTGTGCCATGACACTCCAAATTCAGTTGGCTTTCCGACCAAACCCAAGCAACCGGTATTGTGAATACTTAGTTAAATGAGACATTTCTGTACTTAATTTTTTAAATACTTTGTCTAAAAACATATTTTCACTTTGTCATTATGGGTACTGTGTGAAGATTGGTAGAAATGATCATGTATATTTAATAAATTTTGAGTTCAGGCTGTAACACAACAATATGTGGAATAAGTAAATTCACATTTTCTAAAGTCCCCGTACATCTCACTTTAACCTGGTGTCAAAACTATATGTGTTATAGGAGGGGAGAGAGAAAAACGATGCGCACAGAAATTCGAGGATATCTGTTCTCTATTAGAATGTTTCAGGTAAGGCAAGCCTCCGACGTATAAGGAAACAAAGGAGAAAACAGGAGAAAGAGAGAGGAGGAGGACTGGGTCCGTTGCAGTTAGTCTGCCACATATCACAATATCTATGCTGAAAGCATTTTGTTCTTCGAAAAATAGATCTCAAAATGTATCCTTTGTGGAGAAGACGCACACACACGCACAGCAAGAACATGTCAACCATGTACAACAGGACAGATACATTTTGAAGCATCAGTTTGGACAGGTGAACATGGAGCTTGATACTAATTTTGTACTTTTTGATTGAAAGTTTGCTCTCTTGAATGCTGAGAGAACAAAATTAGTATTAACAGTTTTTAACCATGTTAACGACCAAAGGCCCCATAGCTAAGTGTAACTTAAATTAGAGACTATACTTAAACTATATCACTGACTATAGGCTATCACGCTATACTATATGTGGGTGCGTCTAGAACTATGTATATATGCAGTTACTTACAGATTGGAGCCTAAACATAACTTCAAACTTTTCTACAGAGGGCATGCTAAGGATATTATCTTACTTTCATCCAACTCCAAAGTGCTTAGAGCTCTTTCCACTCTCCATTTAGCTAAAACCGTAGACTCGTGCTACCGCGTCTCTCGGTGCTTTTAGGGAGTCTTTTACAGTTACACTTTAGGCTCCCGTGGGACATGATGCTTAGAGGAGAACGAACCTCTCTTTTTGGTTTGGGTTGCAAATCAAAGTAAGAAAGAAAGAACGACTGGTAGCTCTGAGCAAGCACAACTCGACACACCCCATCCCACCTGCGTGTCCGGAATCACACTCCTCCAGATCCTCGTCGTCGCTGGAACACTCTGCCGACGATACTATGTCATCTGTCGTCTGCTGGTGGAAGGGAGACACAGAGACGCACAGAGACAGACAGACGGAGAGAAGACGTCAAAAGAACATGGTGAGACCGAACAGCACATTGAGTCACGAACACACACTGGGAATCACCACAAGTTAAATATATCTGTATGGAGGCTGTTTTGAATCGGGCCGAGCGGAGAAAATCTGAACAAATTGGACAGTTCTCGATTTCCTTGTCCCAAATCTTTTATTCCGTCCATCCTCAACCCCAGGACGTGGGTGCTCACATTACACCATGATTCCCGAGTCGATCCCGCCCTACGTTTCTCGTTTGTCAAAGGAAAAAAATGCCGACATGCAACCGGCGAGCTGCTTTATTGTTATGTGGAGAAACATCCAGAATATGGACCCGCAAATGGTTGGACAGACTTGAACTTTTAGGGTAATGATATCACTTTTATAATAGAAAACAGGTTGCTACAGGGGATAGGCTATTTTATTCCAGCCTTTATCTTTTGGTTTCTGTCATGGTAGGACGCAGAGGTAATATTGAAAAGGCTGCGTTCTCTCCACAGTCTTCATCAATCTGTCTTCTGTTACCTCGTCCACACGGTGTGTGTGGTTGTTGCTTTCCTCTTCACCATGATTGGGCGAGTTTGTTGAGCATGGCCCGGTACCCGGGTGGGTGGAGATTTCACTTAAAGACCAATAAATGGTCTAAATTGTACAAACTCCGCCCATCCGGGTTTTGGTCTCACACGCTGAGTGCTTCTTGGCTATTGGCAGTAGTCCTTGCCCAATCTCGTCGTGGCCCTGCTCATACTACAATATGCTCATTAAAAATTACTGGGACATCCAGCAAGGGTCTGGAGGATGGAACAGCTATCATCGGTGCGTCCTTGACACGCTCAAACTACACGAGTTCCCAAGTACTGATCCTAGCCCAAGTTTCATAGGGTTTAACCCTGATCAGGAACATTTGTTGGGAACGGCAAAACGTGTCAGATTCGTGGCAAAATGGTGTTGTGCCCGGAAACAATCCCCTACTACCATCCCACTCAGGACATCTAGCCAGCTTTATACTGTACGGAATATTCAGCCCGGGCTGAGCGCCCTACAGTATATATCATCTCAAGTCAAACATCTTTCATTGTGTTTATTATTCTTTACATAGTGTTCTCTCCTCCCTCTCTGCCTGCAGATTGTTTTCCTTTTAGCGTTCCTCTCCTTCCTGCTCAAGTTATTTACAGCCTGCCTCCTCCTCTCCTCCTTCCTCTGCAATCAATGGGCTCTCATGAAACACCCAGAGCCACAGATCAGCCTTGTCCTACTGAAACGCTGTGATTTGTGCAGCAGAGAGGGGGAATGGTCGGGGGACGGTGAGTGGATCCCAAATCGCACCCTATTCCCTATTAGTGCACTACGTTTGACCAGGGCACATAGGGCTCTGGTCAAAATTTGTGCACTATATAGGGAATAGGGTGCCATTTGGGATACAGACGGATTTGAGGCGATTGCCGACCGGGTGGATTATCAGCCAACCTCCACTATCCCACAATTCAGATTTATCCCCTCGCCTCTTCTCTCGGGCCTCACCTGGGGAGGACAGAGGGGTCGTATTTCAGCATGGCGGGGAGCGGCGTTTATTAGAAGGGATCAGCAGGTAGATAAAATAAGAGGTGTCACAGAGCAGGGTTATGAAATCACAGCGCTGATTGAGTTTGCAGAGCTGGACCACCACGCTGCCTGCTAGGCTCTAAATATCATTGAGTTTGACAGACTAATGAAACGCGGCTGCTGCTGCCGGCACCTCCTCCGCCATCTCCATGATAGCTGTAGCCGCCCAGGAGAAGGCATGCAGGCAGTTAGGCTCACCACCATGGCCCTGATATGCCGGCGAATACACGCACTCCACGGTTAGGGAGTCTATTTATTATAATATATTCAGAGAGAGAGAGAGAGAGAGAGGGGGGGGAGAGCGAGAGGGAGAGAGAGAGAGAGAGAGGGAGAGAGAGAGGGGGGGGGGGGAGAGAGGGAGAGGAGAGAGAGGGGGGAGAGAGAGGGGGGGGGGG